>NW_027617158.1:0-141671 GCF_964187855.1 Myxine glutinosa
TTTCAACAATAACACAAGTGCGAAAAGTGGTTTTTCCACACTAATACAAGTGCAAAAGTGGTTTCCTGCACCAACACAAGTGCGAAAAGTGGTTTTTCAACACTAACACAAGTGCGAAAAGTGGTTTTTCAACACTATCACAAGTGCAAAAAGTGTTTTTTCACAATAATACAAGTGCAAAAGTGGTTTCCTGCACCAACACAAGTGCGAAAAGTGGTTTTTCAACACTAACACAAGTGCGAAAAGTGGTTTTTCAAAAATATCACAAGTGCGAAAAGTGGTTTTTCCACACTAATACAAGTGCAAAACTGGTTTCCTGCACCAACACAAGTGCGAAAAGTGGTTTTTCAACACTAACACAATTGCGAAAAGTGGTTTTTCAACACTAACACAAGTGCGAAAAGTGGTTTTTCCACACTAATACAAGTGCAAAAAGTGTTTTTTCCACAGTAATACAAGTGCAAAAGTGGTTTCCTGCACCAACACAAGTGCGAAAAGTGGTTTTTCAACACTATCACAAGTGCAAAAAGTGGATTTTCAACACTAATACAAGTGCGAAAAGTGGTTTTTCAACACTATCACAAGTGCAAAAAGTGTTTTTTCAACACTAACACAAGTGCGAAAAGTGGTTTTTCAACACTAACACAAGTGCGAAAAGTGGTTTTTCAACACTATCACAAGTGCAAAAAGTGTTTTTTCCACACTAATACAAGTGCAAAAGTGGTTTCCTGCACCAACACAAGTGCGAAAGTGGTTTTTCAACACTTACACAAGTGCGAAAAGTGGTTTTCTTCACCAACACAAGTGCAAAAAGTGGATTTTCAACAGCTAACACAAGTGCGAAAAGTGTTTTTCAACACTAACACAAGTGCAAAAAGTGGTTTTTCAACACTAACACAAGTGCGAAAAGTGGTTTTTCAACACTATCACAAATGCAAAAAGTGGTTTTTCCACACTAATACAAGTGCAATAGTGTTTTCCTGCACCAACACCAGTGCGAAAAGTGGTTTTTCAACACTAACACAAGTGCGAAAAGTGGTTTTTCAACACTAACACAAGTGCGAAAAGTGTTTTTTCCACACTTATACAAGTGCAAAAGTGGTTTCCTGCACCAACACAAGTGCGAAAAGTGGTTTTTCAACACTAACACAAGTGCGAAAAGTGGTTTTTCAACACTAACACAAGTGCGAAAAGTGTTTTTTCCACACTAATACAACTGCAAAAGTGGTTTTTCAACACTAACACAAGTGCAAAAAGTGGTTTTTCCACACTAATACAAGTGCAAAAGTGGTTTCCTGCACCAACACAAGTGCGAAAAGTGGTTTTTCAACACTGACACAAGTGCGAAAAGTGGTTTTTCAACACTATCACAAGTGCAAAAAGTGTTTTTTCCACACTAATACAAGTGCAAAAGTGGTTTCCTGCACCAACACAAGTGCGAAAAGTGGTTTTTCAACACTAACACAAGTGCGAAAAGTGGTTTTTCAACACTAACACAAGTGCGAAAAGTGGTTTTTCCACACTAATACAAGTGCAAAAAGTGTTTTTTCCACAGTAATACAAGTGCAAAAGTGGTTTCCTGCACCAACACAAGTGCGAAAAGTAGTTTTTCAACACTATCACAAGTGCAAAAAGTGGATTTTCAACACTAACACAAGTGCGAAAAGTGGTTTTGCAACACTATCACAAGTGCAAAAAGTGTTTTTTCAACACTAACACAAGTGCGAAAAGTGTGGTTTTTCAACACTAACACAAGTGCGAAAAGTGGTTTTTCAACACTATCACAAGTGCAAAAAGTGTTTTTTCCACACTAATACAAGTGCAAAAGTGGTTTCCTGCACCAACACAGGTGCGAAAAGTGGTTTTTCAACACTGACACAAGTGCGAAAAGTGGTTTTTCAACACTAACACAAGTGCGAAAAGTGTTTTTTCAACAATAACACAAGTGCGAAAAGTGGTTTTTCCACACTAATACAAGTGCAAAAGTGGTTTCCTGCACCAACACAAGTGCGAAAAGTGGTTTTTCAACACTAACACAAGTGCGAAAAGTGGTTTTTCAACACTATCACAAGGGTAAAAAGTGTTTTTTCCACACTAATACAAGTGCAGAAGTGGTTTCCTGCACCAACACAAGTGCGAAAAGTGGTTTTTCAACACAAACACAAGTGCGAAAAGTGGTTTTTCAACACTAACACAAGTGAAAAAGTGGTTTTTCCACACTAATACAAGTGCAAAAAGTGTTTTTTTCCACAGTAATACAAATGCAAAAGTGGTTTCCTGCACCAACACAAGTGCGAAAAGTGGTTTTTCAACACTATCACAAGTGCAAAAAGTGGATTTTCAACACTAACACAAGTGCGAAAAGTCGTTTTTCAACACTATCACAAATGCAAAAAGTGGTTTTTCCACACTAATACAAGTGCAATAGTGTTTTCCTGCACCAACACAAGTGCGAAAAGTGGTTTTTCAACACTAACACAAGTGCAAAAAGTGGTCTTTCAACACTAACACAAGTGCGAAAAGTGGTTTTTCCACACTAATACAAGTGCAAAAGTGGTTTCCTGCACCAACACAAGTGCGAAAAGTGGTTTTTCAACACTAACACAAGTGCGAAAAGTGGTTTTTCAACACTAACACAAGTGCGCAAAGTGGTTTTTCAACACTAACACAAGTGCGAAAAGTGGTTTTTCAACACTAACACAAGTGCGAAAAGTGGTTTTTCAACACTATCACAAGTGCAAAAAGTGTTTTTTCCACACTAATACAAGTGCAAAAAGTGATTTCCTGCACCCAACACAGGTGCGAAAAGTGGTTTTTCAACACTGACACAAGTGCGAAAAGTGGTTTTTCAACACTAACACAAGTGCGAAAAGTGTTTTTTCAACAATAACACAAGTGCGAAAAGTGGTTTTTCCACACTAATACAAGTGCAAAAGTGGTTTCCTGCACCAACACAAGTGCGAAAAGTGGTTTTTTAACACTAACACAAGTGCGAAAAGTGGTTTTTGAACACTATCACAAGTGCAAAAAGTGTTTTTTCCCACAATAATACAAGTGCAAAAGTGGTTTCCTGCACCAACACAAGTGCGAAAAGTGGTTTTTCAACACTAACACAAGTGCGAAAAGTGGTTTTTCAACAATATCACAAGTGCGAAAAGTGGTTTTTCCACACTAATACAAATGAAAAAGTGGTTTCCTGCACCAACACAAGTGCGAAAAGTGGTTTTTCAACACTAACACAAGTGCGAAAAGTGGTTTTTCAACACTAACACAAGTGCGAAAAGTGGTTTTTCCACACTAATACAAGTGCAAAAAGTGTTTTTTCCACAGTAATACAAGTGCAAAAGTGGTTTCCTGCACCAACACAAGTGCGAAAAGTGGTTTTTCAACACTATCACAAGTGCAAAAAGTGGATTTTCAACACTAACACAAGTGCGAAAAGTGTTTTTCAACACTATCACAAGTGCAAAAAGTGTTTTTTCAACACTAACACAAGTGCGAAAAGTGGTTTTTCAACACTAACACAAGTGCGAAAAGTGGTTTTTCACACTATCACAAGTGCAAAAAGTGTTTTTTCCACACTAATACAAGTGCAAAAGTGGTTTCCTGCACCAACACAAGTGCGAAAAGTGGTTTTTCAACACTAACACAAGTGCGAAAAGTGGTTTTTCAACACTAACACAAGTGCAAAAAGTGGTTTTCAACACTAACACAAGTGCGAAAAGTGGTTTTTCAACACTATCACAAATGCAAAAAGTGGTTTTTCCACACTAATACAAGTGCAATAGTGTTTTCCTGCACCAACACCAGTGCGAAAAGTGGTTTTTCAACACTAACACAAGTGCAAAAAGTGGTCTTTCAACACTAATACAAGTGCGAAAAGTGGTTTTTCCACACTAATACAAGTGCAAAAGTGGTTTCCTGCACCAACACAAGTGCGAAAAGTGGTTTTTCAACACTAACACAAGTGCGAAAAGTGGTTTTTCAACACTAACACAAGTGCGAAAAGTGTTTTTTCCACACTAATACAACTGCAAAAGTGGTTTTTCAACACTAACACAAGTGCAAAAAGTGGTTTTTCCACACTAATACAAGTGCAAAAGTGGTTTCCTGCACCAACACAAGTGCGAAAAGTGGTTTTTCAACACTAACACAAGTGCGAAAAGTGGTTTTTCAACACTATCACAAGTGCAAAAAGTGGTTTTTCAACACTATCACAAGTGCAAAAAGTGTTTTTTCAACACTAACACAAGTGCGAAAAGTGGTTTTTCAACACTAACACAAGTGCGAAAAGTGGTTTTTCAACACTATTATAAGTGCAAAAAGTGTTTTTTCCACACTAATGCAAGTGCAAAAGTGGTTTCCTGCACCAACACAAGTGCGAAAAGTGTTTTTTCAACACTTACACAAGTGCGAAAAGTGGTTTTCTTCACCAACACAAGTGCAAAAAGTGATTTTCAACACTAACACAAGTGCGAAAAGTGGTTTTTCAACACTAACACAAGTGCAAAAAGTGGTTTTTCAACACTAACACAAGTGCAAAAAGTGGTTTTTCAACACTATCACAAATGCAAAAAGTGGTTTTTCCACACTAATACAAGTGCAATAGTGTTTTCCTGCACCAACACAAGTGCGAAAAGTGGTTTTTCAACACTAACACAAGTGCAAAAAGTGGTTTTTCCACACTAATACAAGTGCAAAAGTGGTTTCCTGCACCAACACAAGTGCGAAAAGTGGTTTTTCAACACTAACACAAGTGCGAAACAGTGGTTTTTCAACACTAACACAAGTGCGAAAAGTGTTTTTTCCACACTAATACAACTGCAAAAGTGGTTTTTCAACACTAACACAAGTGCGAAAAGTGGTTTTTCCACACTAATACAAGTGCAAAAGTGGTTTCCTGCACCAACACAAGTGCGAAAAGTGTTTTTCAACACTAACACAAGTGCGAAAAGTGGTTTTTCAACACTAACACAATTGCGAAAAGTGTTTTTCCACACTAATACAAGTGCAAAAAGTGTTTTTTCCACAGTAATACAAGTGCAAAAGTGGTTTCCTGCACCAACACAAGTGCGAAAAGTGGTTTTCAACACTATCACAAGTGCAAAAAGTGGATTTTCAACACTAACACAAGTGCGAAAAGTGGTTTTGCAACACTATCACAAGTGCAAAAAGTGTTTTTTCAACACTAACACAAGTGCGAAAAGTGGTTTTTCAACACTGACACAAGTGCGAAAAGTGGTTTTTCAACACTAACACAAGTGCGAAAAGTGTTTTTTCAACAATAACACAAGTGCGAAAAGTGGTTTTTCCACACTAATACAAGTGCAAAAGTGGTTTCCTGCACCAACACAAGTGCGAAAAGTGGTTTTTTAACACTAACACAAGTGCGAAAAGTGGTTTTTGAACACTATCACAAGTGCAAAAAGTGTTTTTTCCACAATAATACAAGTGCAAAAGTGGTTTCCCTGCACCAACACAAGTGCGAAAAGTGGTTTTTCAACACTAACACAAGTGCGAAAAGTGGTTTTTCACAATATCACAAGTGCGAAAAGTGGTTTTTCCACACTAATACAAATGAAAAAGTGGTTTCCTGCACCAACACAAGTGCGAAAAGTGGTTTTTCAACACTAACACAAGTGCGAAAAGTGGTTTTTCAACACTAACACAAGTGCGAAAAGTGGTTTTTCCACACTAATACAAGTGCAAAAAGTGTTTTTTCCACAGTAATACAAGTGCAAAAGTGGTTTCCTGCACCAACACAAGTGCGAAAAGTGGTTTTTCAACACTATCACAAGTGCAAAAAGTGGATTTTCAACACTAACACAAGTGCGAAAAGTGGTTTTTCAACACTATCACAAGTGCAAAAAGTGTTTTTTCAACACTAACACAAGTGCGAAAAGTGGTTTTTCAACACTAACACAAGTGCGAAAGTGGTTTTTCAACACTATCACAAGTGCAAAAAGTGTTTTTTCCACACTAATACAAGTGCAAAAGTGGTTTCCTGCACCAACACAAGTGCGAAAAGTGGTTTTTCAACACTTACACAAGTGCGAAAAGTGGTTTTCTTCACCAACACAAGTGCAAAAAGTGGATTTTCAACACTAACACAAGTGCGAAAAGTGGTTTTTCAACACTAACACAAGTGCAAAAAGTGGTTTTTCAACACTAACACAAGTGCGAAAAGTGGTTTTTCAACACTATCACAAATGCAAAAAGTGGTTTTTCCACACTAATACAAGTGCAATAGTGTTTTCCTGCACCAACACCAGTGCGAAAAGTGGTTTTTCAACACTAACACAAGTGCAAAAAGTGGTCTTTCAACACTAATACAAGTGCGAAAAGTGGTTTTTCCACACTAATACAAGTGCAAAAGTGGTTTCCTGCACCAACACAAGTGCGAAAAGTGGTTTTTCAACACTAACACAAGTGCGAAAAGTGGTTTTTCAACACTAACACAAGTGCGAAAAGTGTTTTTTCCACACTAATACAACTGCAAAAGTGGTTTTTCAACACTAACACAAGTGCAAAAAGTGGTTTTTCCACACTAATACAAGTGCAAAAGTGGTTTCCTGCACCAACACAAGTGCGAAAAGTGGTTTTTCAACACTAACACAAGTGCGAAAAGTGGTTTTTCAACACTATCACAAGTGCAAAAAGTGGTTTTTCAACACTATCACAAGTGCAAAAAGTGTTTTTCAACACTAACACAAGTGCGAAAAGTGGTTTTTCAACACTAACACAAGTGCGAAAAGTGGTTTTTCAACACTATTATAAGTGCAAAAAGTGTTTTTTCCACACTAATGCAAGTGCAAAAGTGGTTTCCTGCACCAACACAAGTGCGAAAAATGTTTTTTCAACACTTACACAAGTGCGAAAAGTGGTTTTCTTCACCAACACAAGTGCAAAAAGTGGATTTTCAACACTAACACAAGTGCGAAAAGTGGTTTTTCAACACTAACACAAGTGCAAAAAGTGGTTTTTCAACACTAACACAAGTGCAAAAAGTGGTTTTTCAACACTATCACAAATGCAAAAAGTGGTTTTTCCACACTAATACAAGTGCAATAGTGTTTTCCTGCACCAACACAAGTGCGAAAAGTGGTTTTTCAACACTAACACAAGTGCAAAAAGTGGTTTTTCCACACTAATACAAGTGCAAAAGTGGTTTCCTGCACCAACACAAGTGCGAAAAGTGGTTTTTCAACACTAACACAAGTGCGAAAAGTGGTTTTTCAACACTAACACAAGTGCGAAAAGTGTTTTTTCCACACTAATACAACTGCAAAAGTGGTTTTTCAACACTAACACAAGTGCGAAAAGTGGTTTTTCCACACTAATACAAGTGCAAAAGTGGTTTCCTGCACCAACACAAGTGCGAAAAGTGGTTTTTCAACACTAACACAAGTGCGAAAAGTGGTTTTTCAACACTAACACAATTGCGAAAAGTGGTTTTTCCACACTAATACAAGTGCAAAAAGTGTTTTTTCCACAGTAATACAAGTGCAAAAGTGGTTTCCTGCACCAACACAAGTGCGAAAAGTGGTTTTTCAACACTATCACAAGTGCAAAAAGTGGATTTTCAACACTAACACAAGTGCGAAAAGTGGTTTTGCAACACTATCACAAGTGCAAAAAGTGTTTTTTCAACACTAACACAAGTGCGAAAAGTGGTTTTTCAACACTAACACAAGTGCGAAAAGTGGTTTTTCAACACTATCACAAGTGCAAAAAGTGTTTTTTCCACACTAATACAAGTGCAAAAGTGGTTTCCTGCACCAACACAGGTGCGAAAAGTGGTTTTTCAACACTATCACAAGTGCGAAAAGTGGTTTTTCAACACTATCACAAGTGCGAAAAGTGTTTTTTCAACAATAACACAAGTGCGAAAAGTGGTTTTTCCACACTGAATACAAGTGCAAAAAGTGGTTTCCTGCACCAACACAAGTGCGAAAAGTGGTTTTCAACACTAACACAAGTGCGAAAAGTGGTTTTTCAACACTATCACAAGTGCAAAAAGTGTTTTTTTCCACAATAATACAAGTGCAAAAGTGGTTTCCTGCACCAACACAAGTGCGAAAAGTGGTTTTTCAACACTAACACAAGTGCGAAAAGTGGTTTTTCAACAATATCACAAGTGCGAAAAGTGGTTTTTCCACACTAATACAAGTGCAAAAGTGGTTTCCTGCACCAACACAAGTGCGAAAAGTGGTTTTTCAACACTAACACAAGTGCGAAAAGTGGTTTTTCAACACTAACACAAGTGCGAAAAGTGGTTTTTCCACACTAATACAAGTGCAAAAAGTGTTTTTTCCACAGTAATACAAGTGCAAAAGTGGTTTCCTGCACCAACACAAGTGCGAAAAGTGGTTTTTCAACACTATCACAAGTGCAAAAAGTGGATTTTCAACACTAACACAAGTGCGAAAAGTGGTTTTTCAACACTAACACAAGTGCGAAAAGTGGTTTTTCAACACTAACACAAGTGCAAAAAGTTGTTTTTCAACACTAACACAAGTGTGAAAAGTGGTTTTTCAACACTATCACAAATGCAAAAAGTGGTTTTTCCACACTAATACAAGTGCAATAGTGTTTTCCTGCACCAACACAAGTGCGAAAAGTGCTTTTTCAACACTAACACAAGTGCAAAAAGTGGTCATTCAACACTAACACAAGTGCGAAAAGTGGTTTTTCCACACTAATACAAGTGCAAAAGTGGTTTTTCAAAAATATCACAAGTGCGAAAAGTGGTTTTTCCACACTAATACATGTGCAAAAGTGGTTTCCTGCACCAACACAAGTGCGAAAAGTGGTTTTTCAACACTAACACAAGTGCGAAAAGTGGTTTTTCAACACTAACACAAGTGCGCAAAGTGGTTTTTCAACACTAACACAAGTGCGAAAAGTGGTTTTTCAACACTAACACAAGTGCGAAAAGTGGTTTTTCAACACTATCACAAGTGCAAAAAGTGCTTTTTCCACACTAATACAAGTGCAAAAGTGATTTCCTGCACCAACACAGGTGCGAAAAGTGGTTTTTCAACACTGACACAAGGGCGAAAAGTGGTTTTTCAACACTAACACAAGTGCGAAAAGTGTTTTTTCAACAATAACACAAGTGCGAAAAGTGGTTTTTCCACACTAATACAAGTGCAAAAGTGGTTTCCTGCACCAACACAAGTGCGAAAAGTGGTTTTTCAACACTAACACAAGTGCGAAAAGTGGTTTTTCAACACTATCACAAGTGCAAAAAGTGTTTTTTCCACAATAATACAAGTGCAAAAGTGGTTTCCTGCACCAACACAAGTGCGAAAAGTGGTTTTTCAACACTAACACAAGTGCGAAAAGTGGTTTTTCAAAAATATCACAAGTGCGAAAAGTGGTTTTTCCACACTAATACAAGTGCAAAACTGGTTTCCTGCACCAACACAAGTGCGAAAAGTGGTTTTTCAACACTAACACAATTGCGAAAAGTGGTTTTTCAACACTAACACAAGTGCGAAAAGTGGTTTTTCCACACTAATACAAGTGCAAAAAGTGTTTTTTCCACAGTAATACAAGTGCAAAAGTGGTTTCCTGCACCAACACAAGTGCGAAAAGTGGTTTTTCAACACTATCACAAGTGCAAAAAGTGGATTTTCAACACTAATACAAGTGCGAAAAGTGGTTTTTCAACACTATCACAAGTGCAAAAAGTGTTTTTTCAACACTAACACAAGTGCGAAAAGTGGTTTTTCAACACTAACACAAGTGCGAAAAGTGGTTTTTCAACACTATCACAAGTGCAAAAAGTGTTTTTTCCACACTAATACAAGTGCAAAAGTGGTTTCCTGCACCAACACAAGTGCGAAAAGTGGTTTTTCAACACTTACACAAGTGCGAAAAGTGGTTTTCTTCACCAACACAAGTGCAAAAAGTGGATTTTCAACACTAACACAAGTGCGAAAAGTGGTTTTTCAACACTAACACAAGTGCAAAAAGTGGTTTTTCAACACTAACACAAGTGCGAAAAGTGGTTTTTCAACACTATCACAAATGCAAAAAGTGGTTTTTCCACACTAATACAACTGCAATAGTGTTTTCCTGCACCAACACCAGTGCGAAAAGTGGTTTTTCAACACTAACACAAGTGCGAAAAGTGGTTTTTCAACACTAACACAAGTGCGAAAAGTGTTTTTTCCACACTTATACAAGTGCAAAAGTGGTTTCCTGCACCAACACAAGTGCGAAAAGTGGTTTTTCAACACTAACACAAGTGCGAAAAGTGGTTTTTCAACACTAACACAAGTGCGAAAAGTGTTTTTTCCACACTAATACAACTGCAAAAGTGGTTTTTCAACACTAACACAAGTGCAAAAAGTGGTTTTTCCACACTAATACAAGTGCAAAAGTGGTTTCCTGCACCAACACAAGTGCGAAAAGTGGTTTTTCAACACTGACACAAGTGCGAAAAGTGGTTTTTCAACACTATCACAAGTGCAAAAAGTGTTTTTTTCCACACTAATACAAGTGCAAAAGTGGTTTCCTGCACCAACACAAGTGCGAAAAGTGGTTTTTCAACACTAACACAAGTGCGAAAAGTGGTTTTTCAACACTAACACAAGTGCGAAAAGTGGTTTTTCCACACTAATACAAGTGCAAAAAGTGTTTTTTCCACAGTAATACAAGTGCAAAAGTGGTTTCCTGCACCAACACAAGTGCGAAAAGTAGTTTTTCAACACTATCACAAGTGCAAAAAGTGGATTTTCAACACTAACACAAGTGCGAAAAGTGGTTTTGCAACACTATCACAAGTGCAAAAAGTGTTTTTTCAACACTAACACAAGTGCGAAAAGTGGTTTTTCAACACTAACACAAGTGCGAAAAGTGGTTTTTCAACACTATCACAAGTGCAAAAAGTGTTTTTTCCACACTAATACAAGTGCAAAAGTGGTTTCCTGCACCAACACAGGTGCGAAAAGTGGTTTTTCAACACTGACACAAGTGCGAAAAGTGGTTTTTCAACACTAACACAAGTGCGAAAAGTGTTTTTTCAACAATAACACAAGTGCGAAAAGTGGTTTTTCCACACTAATACAAGTGCAAAAGTGGTTTCCTGCACCAACACAAGTGCGAAAAGTGGTTTTTCACACTAACACAAGTGCGAAAAGTGGTTTTTCAACACTATCACAAGGGTAAAAAGTGTTTTTTCCACACTAATACAAGTGCAGAAGTGGTTTCCTGCACCAACACAAGTGCGAAAAGTGGTTTTTCAACACTAACACAAGTGCGAAAAGTGGTTTTTCAACACTAACACAAGTGCGAAAAGTGGTTTTTCCACACTAATACAAGTGCAAAAAGTGTTTTTTCCACAGTAATACAAATGCAAAAGTGGTTTCCTGCACCAACACAAGTGCGAAAGTGGTTTTTCAACACTATCACAAGTGCAAAAAGTGGATTTTCAACACTAACACAAGTGCGAAAAGTCGTTTTTCAACACTATCACAAATGCAAAAAGTGGTTTTTCCACACTAATACAAGTGCAATAGTGTTTTCCTGCACCAACACAAGTGCGAAAAGTGGTTTTTCAACACTAACACAAGTGCAAAAAGTGGTCTTTCAACACTAACACAAGTGCGAAAAGTGGTTTTTCCACACTAATACAAGTGCAAAAGTGGTTTCCTGCACCAACACAAGTGCGAAAAGTGGTTTTTCAACACTAACACAAGTGCGAAAAGTGGTTTTTCAACACTAACACAAGTGCGCAAAGTGGTTTTTCAACACTAACACAAGTGCGAAAAGTGGTTTTTCAACACTAACACAAGTGCGAAAAGTGGTTTTTCAACACTATCACAAGTGCAAAAAGTGTTTTTTCCACACTAATACAAGTGCAAAAGTGATTTCCTGCACCAACACAGGTGCGAAAAGTGGTTTTTCAACACTGACACAAGTGCGAAAAGTGGTTTTTCAACACTAACACAAGTGCGAAAAGTGTTTTTTCAACAATAACACAAGTGCGAAAAGTGGTTTTTCCACACTAATACAAGTGCAAAAGTGGTTTCCTGCACCAACACAAGTGCGAAAAGTGGTTTTTCAACACTAACACAAGTGCGAAAAGTGGTTTTTGAACACTATCACAAGTGCAAAAAGTGTTTTTTCCACAATAATACAAGTGCAAAAGTGGTTTCCTGCACCAACACAAGTGCGAAAAGTGGTTTTTCAACACTAACACAAGTGCGAAAAGTGGTTTTTCAACAATATCACAAGTGCGAAAAGTGGTTTTTCCACACTAATACAAATGAAAAAGTGGTTTCCTGCACCAACACAAGTGCGAAAAGTGGTTTTTCAACACTAACACAAGTGCGAAAAGTGGTTTTTCAACACTAACACAAGTGCAAAAAGTGGTTTTTCCACACTAATACAAGTGCAAAAAGTGTTTTTTCCACAGTAATACAAGTGCAAAAGTGGTTTCCTGCACCAACACAAGTGCGAAAAGTGGTTTTTCAACACTATCACAAGTGCAAAAAGTGGATTTTCAACACTAACACAAGTGCGAAAAGTGGTTTTTCAACACTATCACAAGTGCAAAAAGTGTTTTTTCAACACTAACACAAGTGCGAAAAGTGGTTTTTCAACACTAACACAAGTGCGAAAAGTGGTTTTCAACACTATCACAAGTGCAAAAAGTGTTTTTTCCACACTAATACAAGTGCAAAAGTGGTTTCCTGCACCAACACAAGTGCGAAAAGTGGTTTTTCAACACTTACACAAGTGCGAAAAGTGGTTTTCTTCACCAACACAAGTGCAAAAAGTGGATTTTCAACACTAACACAAGTGCGAAAAGTGGTTTTTCAACACTAACACAAGTGCAAAAAGTGGTTTTTCAACACTAACACAAGTGCGAAAAGTGGTTTTTCAACACTATCACAAATGCAAAAAGTGGTTTTTCCACACTAATACAAGTGCAATAGTGTTTTCCTGCACCAACACCAGTGCGAAAAGTGGTTTTTCAACACTAACACAAGTGCAAAAAGTGGTCTTTCAACACTAATACAAGTGCGAAAAGTGGTTTTTCCACACTAATACAAGTGCAAAAGTGGTTTCCTGCACCAACACAAGTGCGAAAAGTGGTTTTTCAACACTAACACAAGTGCGAAAAGTGGTTTTTCAACACTAACACAAGTGCGAAAAGTGTTTTTTCCACACTAATACAACTGCAAAAGTGGTTTTTCAACACTAACACAAGTGCAAAAAGTGGTTTTTCCACACTAATACAAGTGCAAAAGTGGTTTCCTGCACCAACACAAGTGCGAAAAGTGGTTTTTCAACACTAACACAAGTGCGAAAAGTGGTTTTTCAACACTATCACAAGTGCAAAAAGTGTTTTTTTTCCACACGAATACAAGTGCAAAAAGTGTTTTTTCAACACTAACACAAGTGCGAAAAGTGGTTTTTCAACACTAACACAAGTGCGAAAAGTGTTTTTTCAACAATAACACAAGTGCGAAAAGTGGTTTTTCCACACTAATACAAGTGCAAAAGTGGTTTCCTGCACCAACACAAGTGCGAAAAGTGGTTTTTCAACACTAACACAAGTGCGAAAAGTGGTTTTTCAACACTATCACAAGGGTAAAAAGTGTTTTTTCCACACTAATACAAGTGCAGAAGTGGTTTCCTGCACCAACACAAGTGCGAAAAGTGGTTTTTCAACACTAACACAAGTGCGAAAAGTGGTTTTTCAACACTAACACAAGTGCGAAAAGTGGTTTTTCCACACTAATACAAGTGCAAAAAGTGTTTTTTCCACAGTAATACAAATGCAAAAGTGGTTTCCTGCACCAACACAAGTGCGAAAAGTGGTTTTTCAACACTATCACAAGTGCAAAAAGTGGATTTTCAACACTAACACAAGTGCGAAAAGTCGTTTTTCAACACTATCACAAATGCAAAAAGTGGTTTTTCCACACTAATACAAGTGCAATAGTGTTTTCCTGCACCAACACAAGTGCGAAAAGTGGTTTTTCAACACTAACACAAGTGCAAAAAGTGGTCTTTCAACACTAACACAAGTGCGAAAAGTGGTTTTTCCACACTAATACAAGTGCAAAAGTGGTTTCCTGCACCAACACAAGTGCGAAAAGTGGTTTTTCAACACTAACACAAGTGCGAAAAGTGGTTTTTCAACACTAACACAAGTGCGCAAAGTGGTTTTTCAACACTAACACAAGTGCGAAAAGTGGTTTTTCAACACTAACACAAGTGCGAAAAGTGGTTTTTCAACACTATCACAAGTGCAAAAAGTGTTTTTTCCACACTAATACAAGTGCAAAAGTGATTTCCTGCACCAACACAGGTGCGAAAAGTGGTTTTTCAACACTGACACAAGTGCGAAAAGTGGTTTTTCAACACTAACACAAGTGCGAAAAGTGTTTTTTCAACAATAACACAAGTGCGAAAAGTGGTTTTTCCACACTAATACAAGTGCAAAAGTGGTTTCCTGCACCAACACAAGTGCGAAAAGTGGTTTTTCAACACTAACACAAGTGCGAAAAGTGGTTTTTGAACACTATCACAAGTGCAAAAAGTGTTTTTTCCACAATAATACAAGTGCAAAAGTGGTTTCCTGCACCAACACAAGTGCGAAAAGTGGTTTTTCAACACTAACACAAGTGCGAAAAGTGGTTTTTCAACAATATCACAAGTGCGAAAAGTGGTTTTTCCACACTAATACAAATGAAAAAGTGGTTTCCTGCACCAACACAAGTGCGAAAAGTGGTTTTTCAACACTAACACAAGTGCGAAAAGTGGTTTTTCAACACTAACACAAGTGCGAAAAGTGGTTTTTCCACACTAATACAAGTGCAAAAAGTGTTTTTTCCACAGTAATACAAGTGCAAAAGTGGTTTCCTGCACCAACACAAGTGCGAAAAGTGGTTTTTCAACACTATCACAAGTGCAAAAAGTGGATTTTCAACACTAACACAAGTGCGAAAAGTGGTTTTTCAACACTATCACAAGTGCAAAAAGTGTTTTTTCAACACTAACACAAGTGCGAAAAGTGGTTTTTCAACACTAACACAAGTGCGAAAAGTGGTTTTCAACACTATCACAAGTGCAAAAAGTGTTTTTTCCACACTAATACAAGTGCAAAAGTGGTTTCCTGCACCAACACAAGTGCGAAAAGTGGTTTTTCAACACTTACACAAGTGCGAAAAGTGGTTTTCTTCACCAACACAAGTGCAAAAAGTGGATTTTCAACACTAACACAAGTGCGAAAAGTGGTTTTTCAACACTAACACAAGTGCAAAAAGTGGTTTTTCAACACTAACACAAGTGCGAAAAGTGGTTTTTCAACACTATCACAAATGCAAAAAGTGGTTTTTCCACACTAATACAAGTGCAATAGTGTTTTCCTGCACCAACACCAGTGCGAAAAGTGGTTTTTCAACACTAACACAAGTGCAAAAAGTGGTCTTTCAACACTAATACAAGTGCGAAAAGTGGTTTTTCCACACTAATACAAGTGCAAAAGTGGTTTCCTGCACCAACACAAGTGCGAAAAGTGGTTTTTCAACACTAACACAAGTGCGAAAAGTGGTTTTTCAACACTAACACAAGTGCGAAAAGTGTTTTTTCCACACTAATACAACTGCAAAAGTGGTTTTTCAACACTAACACAAGTGCAAAAAGTGGTTTTTCCACACTAATACAAGTGCAAAAGTGGTTTCCTGCACCAACACAAGTGCGAAAAGTGGTTTTTCAACACTAACACAAGTGCGAAAAGTGGTTTTTCAACACTATCACAAGTGCAAAAAGTGTTTTTTTTCCACACGAATACAAGTGCAAAAAGTGTTTTTTCAACACTAACACAAGTGCGAAAAGTGGTTTTTCAACACTAACACAAGTGCGAAAAGTGGTTTTTCAACACTATCACAAGTGCAAAAAGTGTTTTTTCCACACTAATACAAGTGCAAAAGTGGTTTCCTGCACCAACACAGGTGCGAAAAGTGGTTTTTCAACACTGACACAAGTGCGAAAAGTGGTTTTTCAACACTAACACAAGTGCGAAAAGTGTTTTTTCAACAATAACACAAGTGCGAAAAGTGGTTTTTCCACACTAATACAAGTGCAAAAGTGGTTTCCTGCACCAACACAAGTGCGAAAAGTGGTTTTTCAACACTAACACAATTGCGAAAAGTGGTTTTTCAACACTATCACAAGGGTAAAAAGTGTTTTTTCCACACTAATACAAGTGCAAAAGAGGTTTCCTGCACCAACACAAGTGCGAAAAGTGGTTTTTCAACACTAACATAAGTGCAAAAAGTGGTTTTTCAACACTAACACAAGTGCGAAAAGTGGTTTTTCAACACTAACACAAGTGCGAAAAGTGGTTTTTCCACACTAATACAAGTGCAAAAAGTGTTTTTTCCACAGTAATGCAAGTGCAAAAGTGGTTTCCTGCACCAACACAAGTGCGAAAAGTGGTTTTTCAACACTATCACAAGTGCAAAAAGTGGATTTTCAACACTAACACAAGTGCGAAAAGTGGTTTTTCAACACTATCACAAGTGCAAAAAGTGTTTTTTCAACACTAACACAAGTGCGAAAAGTGGTTTTTCAACACTAACACAAGTGCGAAAAGTGGTTTTTCAACACTATCACAAGTGCAAAAAGTGTTTTTTCCACACTAATACAAGTGCAAAAGTGGTTTCCTGCACCAACACAAGTGCCAAAAGTGGTTTTTCAACACTAACACAAGTGCAAAAATTGTTTTTTCAACACTAACACAAGTGCGAAAAGTGGTTTTTCAACACTAACACAAGTGCGAAAAGTGGTTTTTCCACACTAATACAAGTGCAAAAGTGGTTTCCTGCACCAACACAAATGCAAAAAGTGGTTTTTCAACACTTACACAAGTGCGAAAAGTGGTTTTCTTCACCAACACAAGTGCAAAAAGTGGATTTTCAACACTAACACCAGTGCGAAAAGTGGTTTTTCAACACTAACACAAGTGCAAAAAGTGGTCTTTCAACACTAATACAAGTGCGAAAAGTGGTTTTTCCACACTAATACAAGTGCAAAAGTGGTTTCCTGCACCAACACAAGTGCGAAAAGTGGTTTTTCAACACTAACACAAGTGCGAAAAGTGGTTTTTCAACACTAACACAAGTGCGAAAAGTGTTTTTTCCACACTAATACAACTGCAAAAGTGGTTTTTCAACACTAACACAAGTGCAAAAAGTGGTTTTTCCACACTAATACAAGTGCAAAAGTGGTTTCCTGCACCAACACAAGTGCGAAAAGTGGTTTTTCAACACTAACACAAGTGCGAAAAGTGGTTTTTCAACACTATCACAAGTGCAAAAAGTGTTTTTTTTCCACACTAATACAAGTGCAAAAGTGGTTCCCTGCACCAACACAAGTGCGAAAAGTGGTTTTTCAACACTAACACAAGTGCGAAAAGTGGTTTTTCAACACTAACACAAGTGCGAAAAGTGTTTTTTCCACACTAATACAACTGCAAAAGTGGTTTTTCAACACTAACACAAGTGCGAAAAGTGGTTTTTCCACACTAATACAAGTGCAAAAGTGGTTTCCTGCACCAACACAAGTGCGAAAAGTGGTTTTTCAACACTAACACAAGTGCGAAAAGTGGTTTTTCAACACTATCACAATTGCAAAAAGTGTTTTTTTCCACACTAATACAAGTGCAAAAGTGGTTTCCTGCACCAACACAAGTGCGAAAAGTGGTTTTTCAACACTAACACAAGTGCGAAAAGTGGTTTTTCAACACTAACACAAGTGCGAAAAGTGGTTTTTCCACACTAATACAAGTGCAAAAAGTGTTTTTCCACAGTAATACAAGTGCAAAAGTGGTTTCCTGCACCAACACAAGTGTGAAAAGTGGTTTTTCAACACTATCACAAGTGCAAAAAGTGGATTTTCAACACTAACACAAGTGCGAAAAGTGGTTTTGCAACACTATCACAAGTGCAAAAAGTGTTTTTTCAACACTAACACAAGTGCGAAAAGTGGTTTTTCAACACTAACACAAGTGCGAAAAGTGGTTTTTCAACACTATCACAAGTGCAAAAAGTGTTTTTTCCACACTAATACAAGTGCAAAAGTGGTTACCTGCACCAACACATTTGCGAAAAGTGGTTTTTCAACACTGACACAAGTGTGAAAAGTGGTTTTTCAACACTAACACAAGTGCGAAAAGTGTTTTTTCAACAATAACACAAGTGCGAAAAGTGGTTTTTCCACACTAATACAAGTGCAAAAGTGGTTTCCTGCACCAACACAAGTGCGAAAAGTGGTTTTTCAACACTAACACAAGTGCGAAAAGTGGTTTTTCAACACTATCACAAGGGTAAAAAGTGTTTTTTCCACACTAATACAAGTGCAAAAGTGGTTTCCTGCACCAACACAAGTGCGAAAAGTGGTTTTTCAACACTAACACAAGTGCGAAAAGTGGTTTTTCAACACTAACACAAGTGCGAAAAGTGGTTTTTCCACACTAATACAAGTGCAAAAAGTGTTTTTTCCACAGTAATACAAGTGCAAAAGTGGTTTCCTGCACCAACACAAGTGCGAAAAGTGGTTTTTCAACACTATCACAAGTGCAAAAAGTGGATTTTCAACACTAACACAAGTGCGAAAAGTGGTTTTGCAACACTATCACAAGTGCAAAAAGTGTTTTTTCAACACTAACACAAGTGCGAAAAGTGGTTTTTCAACACTAACACAAGTGCGAAAAGTGGTTTTTCAACACTATCACAAGTGCGAAAAGTGTTTTTTCCACACTAATACAAGTGCAAAAGTCGTTTCCTGCACCAACACAAGTGCCAAAAGTGGTTTTTCAACACTAACACAAGTGCGAAAAGTGGTTTTTCAACACTAACAAAAGTGCAAAAAGTGTTTTTTCCACAGTAATACAAGTGCAAAAGTGGTTTCCTGCACCAACACAAGTGCGCAAAGTGATTTTTCAACACTAACACAAGTGCGAAAAGTGGTTTTTCAACACTAACACAAGTGCGAAAAGTGTTTTTTCAACAATAACACAATCGCGAAAAGTGGTTTTTCCACACTAATACAAGTGCAAAAGTGGTTTCCTGCACCAACACAAGTGCGAAATGTGGTTTTTCAACACTAACACAAGTGCGAAAAGTGGTTTTTCAACACTATCACAAGTGCAAAAAGTGTTTTTTCCACACTAATACAAGTGCAAAAGTGGTTTCCTGCACCAACACAAGTGCGAAAAGTGGTTTTCAACACTAACACAAGTGCGAAAAGTGGTTTTTCCACACTAATACAAGTGCAAAAAGTGTTTTTTCCACAGTAATACAAGTGCAAAAGTGGTTTCCTGCACCAACACAAGTGTGAAAAGTGGTTTTTCAACACTATCACAAGTGCAAAAAGTGGATTTTCAACACTAACACAAGTGCGAAAAGTGGTTTTGCAACACTATCACAAGTGCAAAAAGTGTTTTTTCAACACTAACACAAGTGCGAAAAGTGGTTTTTCAACACTAACACAAGTGCGAAAAGTGGTTTTTCAACACTATCACAAGTGCAAAAAGTGTTTTTTCCACACTAATACAAGTGCAAAAGTGGTTTCCTGCACCAACACATTTGCGAAAAGTGGTTTTTCAACACTGACACAAGTGTGAAAAGTGGTTTTTCAACACTAACACAAGTGCGAAAAGTGTTTTTTCAACAATAACACAAGTGCGAAAAGTGGTTTTTCCACACTAATACAAGTGCAAAAGTGGTTTCCTGCACCAACACAAGTGCGAAAAGTGGTTTTTCAACACTAACACAAGTGCGAAAAGTGGTTTTTCAACACTATCACAAGGGTAAAAAGTGTTTTTTCCACACTAATACAAGTGCAAAAGTGGTTTCCTGCACCAACACAAGTGCGAAAAGTGGTTTTTCAACACTAACACAAGTGCGAAAAGTGGTTTTTCAACACTAACACAAGTGCGAAAAGTGGTTTTTCCACACTAATACAAGTGCAAAAAGTGTTTTTTCCACAGTAATACAAGTGCAAAAGTGGTTTCCTGCACCAACACAAGTGCGAAAAGTGGTTTTTCAACACTATCACAAGTGCAAAAAGTGGATTTTCAACACTAACACAAGTGCGAAAAGTGGTTTTGCAACACTATCACAAGTGCAAAAAGTGTTTTTTCAACACTAACACAAGTGCGAAAAGTGGTTTTTCAACACTAACACAAGTGCGAAAAGTGGTTTTTCAACACTATCACAAGTGCGAAAAGTGTTTTTTCCACACTAATACAAGTGCAAAAGTCGTTTCCGCACCAACACAAGTGCCAAAAGTGGTTTTTCAACACTAACACAAGTGCGAAAAGTGGTTTTTCAACACTAACACAAGTGCAAAAAGTGTTTTTTCCACAGTAATACAAGTGCAAAAGTGGTTTCCTGCACCAACACAAGTGCGCAAAGTGATTTTTCAACACTAACACAAGTGCGAAAAGTGGTTTTTCAACACTAACACAAGTGCGAAAAGTGTTTTTTCAACAATAACACAATCGCGAAAAGTGGTTTTTCCACACTAATACAAGTGCAAAAGTGGTTTCCTGCACCAACACAAGTGCGAAATGTGGTTTTTCAACACTAACACAAGTGCGAAAAGTGGTTTTTCAACACTATCACAAGTGCAAAAAGTGTTTTTTCCACACTAATACAAGTGCAAAAGTGGTTTCCTGCACCAACACAAGTGCGAAAAGTGGTTTTCAACACTATCACAAGTGCAAAAAGTGGATTTTCAACACTAACACAAGTGCGAAAAGTGGTTTTTCAACACTATCACAAGTGCAAAAAGTGTTTTTTCAACACTAACACAAGTGCGAAAAGTGGTTTTTCAACACTAACACAAGTGCGAAAAGTGGTTTTTCAACACTATCACAAGTGCAAAAAGTGTTTTTTCCACACTAATACAAGTGCAAAAGTGGTTTCCTGCACCAACACAAGTGCGAAAAGTGGTTTTCAACACTATCACAAGTGCAAAAAGTGGATTTTCAACACTAACACAAGTGCGAAAAGTGGTTTTTCAACACTATCACAAGTGCAAAAAGTGTTTTTTCAACACTAACACAAGTGCGAAAAGTGGTTTTTCAACACTAACAGAAGTGCGAAAAGTGGTTTTTCAACACTATCACAAGTGCAAAAAGTGTTTTTTTCCACACTAATACAAGTGCAAAAGTGGTTTCCTGCACCAACACAAGTGCGAAAAGTGGTTTTTCAACACTAACACAAGTGCAAAAAGTGTTTTTTCAACACTAACACACGTGCGAAAAGTGGTTTTTCAACACTAACACAAGTGTCAAAAGTGGTTTTTCCACACTAATACAAGTGCAAAAGTGGTTTCCTGCACCAACACAAGTGCGAAAAGTGGTTTTTCAACACTTACACAAGTGCGAAAAGTGGTTTTCTTCACCAACACAAGTGCAAAAAGTGGATTTTCAACACTAACACAAGTGCGAAAAGTGGTTTTTCAACACTAACACAAGTGCAAAAAGTTGTTTTTCAACACTAACACAAGTGCGAAAAGTGGTTTTTCAACACTATCACAAATGCAAAAAGTGGTTTTTCCACACTAATACAAGTGCAATAGTGTTTACCTGCACCAACACAAGTGCGAAAATTGGTTTTTCAACACTAACACAAGTGCGAAAAGTGGTTTTTCAACACTAACACAAGTGCGAAAAGTGTTTTTTCAACAATAACACAATCGCGAAAAGTGGTTTTTCAACACTAACACAAGTGCAAAAAGTTGTTTTTCAACACTAACACAAGTGCGAAAAGTGGTTTTTCAACACTATCACAAATGCAAAAAGTGGTTTTTCCACACTAATACAAGTGCAATAGTGTTTACCTGCACCAACACAAGTGCGCAAAGTGATTTTTCAACACTAACACAAGTGCGAAAAGTGGTTTTTCAACACTAACACAAGTGCGAAAAGTGTTTTTTCAACAATAACACAATCGCGAAAAGTGGTTTTTCCACACTAATACAAGTGCAAAAGTGGTTTCCTGCACCAACACAAGTGCGAAATGTGGTTTTTCAACACTAACACAAGTGCGAAAAGTGGTTTTTCAACACTATCACAAGTGCAAAAAGTGTTTTTTCCACACTAATACAAGTGCAAAAGTGGTTTCCTGCACCAACACAAGTGCGAAAAGTGGTTTTCAACACTAACACAAGTGCGAAAAGTGGTTTTTCCACACTAATACAAGTGCAAAAAGTGTTTTTTCCACAGTAATACAAGTGCAAAAGTGGTTTCCTGCACCAACACAAGTGTGAAAAGTGGTTTTTCAACACTATCACAAGTGCAAAAAGTGGATTTTCAACACTAACACAAGTGCGAAAAGTGGTTTTGCAACACTATCACAAGTGCAAAAAGTGTTTTTTCAACACTAACACAAGTGCGAAAAGTGGTTTTTCAACACTAACACAAGTGCGAAAAGTGGTTTTTCAACACTATCACAAGTGCAAAAAGTGTTTTTTCCACACTAATACAAGTGCAAAAGTGGTTTCCTGCACCAACACATTTGCGAAAAGTGGTTTTTCAACACTGACACAAGTGTGAAAAGTGGTTTTTCAACACTAACACAAGTGCGAAAAGTGTTTTTTCAACAATAACACAAGTGCGAAAAGTGGTTTTTCCACACTAATACAAGTGCAAAAGTGGTTTCCTGCACCAACACAAGTGCGAAAAGTGGTTTTTCAACACTAACACAAGTGCGAAAAGTGGTTTTTCAACACTATCACAAGGGTAAAAAGTGTTTTTTCCACACTAATACAAGTGCAAAAGTGGTTTCCTGCACCAACACAAGTGCGAAAAGTGGTTTTTCAACACTAACACAAGTGCGAAAAGTGGTTTTTCAACACTAACACAAGTGCGAAAAGTGGTTTTTCCACACTAATACAAGTGCAAAAAGTGTTTTTTCCACAGTAATACAAGTGCAAAAGTGGTTTCCTGCACCAACACAAGTGCGAAAAGTGGTTTTTCAACACTATCACAAGTGCAAAAAGTGGATTTTCAACACTAACACAAGTGCGAAAAGTTGTTTTGCAACACTATCACAAGTGCAAAAAGTGTTTTTTCAACACTAACACAAGTGCGAAAAGTGGTTTTTCAACACTAACACAAGTGCGAAAAGTGGTTTTTCAACACTATCACAAGTGCGAAAAGTGTTTTTTCCACACTAATACAAGTGCAAAAGTCGTTTCCTGCACCAACACAAGTGCCAAAAGTGGTTTTTCAACACTAACACAAGTGCGAAAAGTGGTTTTTCAACACTAACACAAGTGCAAAAAGTGTTTTTTCCACAGTAATACAAGTGCAAAAGTGGTTTCCTGCACCAACACAAGTGCGCAAAGTGATTTTTCAACACTAACACAAGTGCGAAAAGTGGTTTTTCAACACTAACACAAGTGCGAAAAGTGTTTTTTCAACAATAACACAATCGCGAAAAGTGGTTTTTCCACACTAATACAAGTGCAAAAGTGGTTTCCTGCACCAACACAAGTGCGAAATGTGGTTTTTCAACACTAACACAAGTGCGAAAAGTGGTTTTTCAACACTATCACAAGTGCAAAAAGTGTTTTTTCCACACTAATACAAGTGCAAAAGTGGTTTCCTGCACCAACACAAGTGCGAAAAGTGGTTTTCAACACTATCACAAGTGCAAAAAGTGGATTTTCAACACTAACACAAGTGCGAAAAGTGGTTTTTCAACACTATCACAAGTGCAAAAAGTGTTTTTTCAACACTAACACAAGTGCGAAAAGTGGTTTTTCAACACTAACACAAGTGCGAAAAGTGGTTTTTCAACACTATCACAAGTGCAAAAAGTGTTTTTTCCACACTAATACAAGTGCAAAAGTGGTTTCCTGCACCAACACAAGTGCGAAAAGTGGTTTTCAACACTATCACAAGTGCAAAAAGTGGATTTTCAACACTAACACAAGTGCGAAAAGTGGTTTTTCAACACTATCACAAGTGCAAAAAGTGTTTTTTCAACACTAACACAAGTGCGAAAAGTGGTTTTTCAACACTAACACAAGTGCGAAAAGTGGTTTTTCAACACTATCACAAGTGCAAAAAGTGTTTTTTCCACACTAATACAAGTGCAAAAGTGGTTTCCTGCACCAACACAAGTGCGAAAAGTGGTTTTTCAACACTAACACAAGTGCAAAAAGTGTTTTTTCAACACTAACACACGTGCGAAAAGTGGTTTTTCAACACTAACACAAGTGTCAAAAGTGGTTTTTCCACACTAATACAAGTGCAAAAGTGGTTTCCTGCACCAACACAAGTGCGAAAAGTGGTTTTTCAACACTTACACAAGTGCGAAAAGTGGTTTTCTTCACCAACACAAGTGCAAAAAGTGGATTTTCAACACTAACACAAGTGCGAAAAGTGGTTTTTCAACACTAACACAAGTGCAAAAAGTTGTTTTTCAACACTAACACAAGTGCGAAAAGTGGTTTTTCAACACTATCACAAATGCAAAAAGTGGTTTTTCCACACTAATACAAGTGCAATAGTGTTTACCTGCACCAACACAAGTGCGAAAATTGGTTTTTCAACACTTACACAAGTGCGAAAAGTGGTCTTTCAACACTAATACAAGTGCGAAAAGTGGTTTTTCCACACTAATACAAGTGCAAAAGTGGTTTCCTGCACCAACACAAGTGCGAAAAGTGGTTTTGCAACACTAACACAAGTGCGAAAAGTGGTTTTTCAACACTAACACAAGTGAGAAAAGTATTTTTTCCACACTAATACAACTGCAAAAGTGGTTTTTCAACACTAACACAAGTGTTAAAAGTGGTTTTTCCACACTAATACAAGTGCAAAAGTGGTTTCCTGCACCAACACAAGTGTGAAAAGTGGTTTTTCAACACTAACACAAGTGCGAAAAGTGGTTTTTCAACACTATCACAAGTGCAAAAAGTGTTTTTTCCACACTAATACAAGTGCAAAAGTGGTTTCCTGCACCAACACAAGTGCGAAAAGTGGTTTTTCAACACTAACACAAGTGCGAAAAGTGGTTTTTCAACACTAACACAAGTGCGAAAAGTGGTTTTTCCACACTAATACAAGTGCAAAAGTGGTTTCCTGCACCAACACATTTGCGAAAAGTGGTTTTTCAACACTGACACAAGTGTGAAAAGTGGTTTTTCAACACTAACACAAGTGCGAAAAGTGTTTTTTCAACAATAACACAAGTGCGAAAAGTGGTTTTTCCACACTAATACAAGTGCAAAAGTGGTTTCCTGCACCAACACAAGTGCGAAAAGTGGTTTTTCAACACTAACACAAGTGCGAAAAGTGGTTTTTCAACACTATCACAAGGGTAAAAAGTGTTTTTTCCACACTAATACAAGTGCAAAAGTGGTTTCCTGCACCAACACAAGTGCGAAAAGTGGTTTTTCAACACTAACACAAGTGCGAAAAGTGGTTTTTCAACACTAACACAAGTGCGAAAAGTGGTTTTTCCACACTAATACAAGTGCAAAAAGTGTTTTTTCCACAGTAATACAAGTGCAAAAGTGGTTTCCTGCACCAACACAAGTGCGAAAAGTGGTTTTTCAACACTATCACAAGTGCAAAAAGTGGATTTTCAACACTAACACAAGTGCGAAAAGTGGTTTTGCAACACTATCACAAGTGCAAAAAGTGTTTTTTCAACACTAACACAAGTGCGAAAAGTGGTTTTTCAACACTAACACAAGTGCGAAAAGTGGTTTTTCAACACTATCACAAGTGCGAAAAGTGTTTTTTCCACACTAATACAAGTGCAAAAGTCGTTTCCTGCACCAACACAAGTGCCAAAAGTGGTTTTTCAACACTAACACAAGTGCGAAAAGTGGTTTTTCAACACTAACAAAAGTGCAAAAAGTGTTTTTTCCACAGTAATACAAGTGCAAAAGTGGTTTCCTGCACCAACACAAGTGCGCAAAGTGATTTTTCAACACTAACACAAGTGCGAAAAGTGGTTTTTCAACACTAACACAAGTGCGAAAAGTGTTTTTTCAACAATAACACAATCGCGAAAAGTGGTTTTTCCACACTAATACAAGTGCAAAAGTGGTTTCCTGCACCAACACAAGTGCGAAATGTGGTTTTTCAACACTAACACAAGTGCGAAAAGTGGTTTTTCAACACTATCACAAGTGCAAAAAGTGTTTTTTCCACACTAATACAAGTGCAAAAGTGGTTTCCTGCACCAACACAAGTGCGAAAAGTGGTTTTCAACACTAACACAAGTGCGAAAAGTGGTTTTTCCACACTAATACAAGTGCAAAAAGTGTTTTTTCCACAGTAATACAAGTGCAAAAGTGGTTTCCTGCACCAACACAAGTGTGAAAAGTGGTTTTTCAACACTATCACAAGTGCAAAAAGTGGATTTTCAACACTAACACAAGTGCGAAAAGTGGTTTTGCAACACTATCACAAGTGCAAAAAGTGTTTTTTCAACACTAACACAAGTGCGAAAAGTGGTTTTTCAACACTAACACAAGTGCGAAAAGTGGTTTTTCAACACTATCACAAGTGCAAAAAGTGTTTTTTCCACACTAATACAAGTGCAAAAGTGGTTTCCTGCACCAACACATTTGCGAAAAGTGGTTTTTCAACACTGACACAAGTGTGAAAAGTGGTTTTTCAACACTAACACAAGTGCGAAAAGTGTTTTTTCAACAATAACACAAGTGCGAAAAGTGGTTTTTCCACACTAATACAAGTGCAAAAGTGGTTTCCTGCACCAACACAAGTGCGAAAAGTGGTTTTTCAACACTAACACAAGTGCGAAAAGTGGTTTTTCAACACTATCACAAGGGTAAAAAGTGTTTTTTCCACACTAATACAAGTGCAAAAGTGGTTTCCTGCACCAACACAAGTGCGAAAAGTGGTTTTTCAACACTAACACAAGTGCGAAAAGTGGTTTTTCAACACTAACACAAGTGCGAAAAGTGGTTTTTCCACACTAATACAAGTGCAAAAAGTGTTTTTTCCACAGTAATACAAGTGCAAAAGTGGTTTCCTGCACCAACACAAGTGCGAAAAGTGGTTTTTCAACACTATCACAAGTGCAAAAAGTGGATTTTCAACACTAACACAAGTGCGAAAAGTGGTTTTGCAACACTATCACAAGTGCAAAAAGTGTTTTTTCAACACTAACACAAGTGCGAAAAGTGGTTTTTCAACACTAACACAAGTGCGAAAAGTGGTTTTTCAACACTATCACAAGTGCGAAAAGTGTTTTTTCCACACTAATACAAGTGCAAAAGTCGTTTCCTGCACCAACACAAGTGCCAAAAGTGGTTTTTCAACACTAACACAAGTGCGAAAAGTGGTTTTTCAACACTAACACAAGTGCAAAAAGTGTTTTTTCCACAGTAATACAAGTGCAAAAGTGGTTTCCTGCACCAACACAAGTGCGCAAAGTGATTTTTCAACACTAACACAAGTGCGAAAAGTGGTTTTTCAACACTAACACAAGTGCGAAAAGTGTTTTTTCAACAATAACACAATCGCGAAAAGTGGTTTTTCCACACTAATACAAGTGCAAAAGTGGTTTCCTGCACCAACACAAGTGCGAAATGTGGTTTTTCAACACTAACACAAGTGCGAAAAGTGGTTTTTCAACACTATCACAAGTGCAAAAAGTGTTTTTTCCACACTAATACAAGTGCAAAAGTGGTTTCCTGCACCAACACAAGTGCGAAAAGTGGTTTTCAACACTATCACAAGTGCAAAAAGTGGATTTTCAACACTAACACAAGTGCGAAAAGTGGTTTTTCAACACTATCACAAGTGCAAAAAGTGTTTTTTCAACACTAACACAAGTGCGAAAAGTGGTTTTTCAACACTAACACAAGTGCGAAAAGTGGTTTTTCAACACTATCACAAGTGCAAAAAGTGTTTTTTCCACACTAATACAAGTGCAAAAGTGGTTTCCTGCACCAACACAAGTGCGAAAAGTGGTTTTCAACACTATCACAAGTGCAAAAAGTGGATTTTCAACACTAACACAAGTGCGAAAAGTGGTTTTTCAACACTATCACAAGTGCAAAAAGTGTTTTTTCAACACTAACACAAGTGCGAAAAGTGGTTTTTCAACACTAACAGAAGTGCGAAAAGTGGTTTTTCAACACTATCACAAGTGCAAAAAGTGTTTTTTCCACACTAATACAAGTGCAAAAGTGGTTTCCTGCACCAACACAAGTGCGAAAAGTGGTTTTTCAACACTAACACAAGTGCAAAAAGTGTTTTTTCAACACTAACACACGTGCGAAAAGTGGTTTTTCAACACTAACACAAGTGTCAAAAGTGGTTTTTCCACACTAATACAAGTGCAAAAGTGGTTTCCTGCACCAACACAAGTGCGAAAAGTGGTTTTTCAACACTTACACAAGTGCGAAAAGTGGTTTTCTTCACCAACACAAGTGCAAAAAGTGGATTTTCAACACTAACACAAGTGCGAAAAGTGGTTTTTCAACACTAACACAAGTGCAAAAAGTTGTTTTTCAACACTAACACAAGTGCGAAAAGTGGTTTTTCAACACTATCACAAATGCAAAAAGTGGTTTTTCCACACTAATACAAGTGCAATAGTGTTTACCTGCACCAACACAAGTGCGAAAATTGGTTTTTCAACACTAACACAAGTGCGAAAAGTGGTTTTTCAACACTAACACAAGTGCGAAAAGTGTTTTTTCAACAATAACACAATCGCGAAAAGTGGTTTTTCAACACTAACACAAGTGCAAAAAGTTGTTTTTCAACACTAACACAAGTGCGAAAAGTGGTTTTTCAACACTATCACAAATGCAAAAAGTGGTTTTTCCACACTAATACAAGTGCAATAGTGTTTACCTGCACCAACACAAGTGCGCAAAGTGATTTTTCAACACTAACACAAGTGCGAAAAGTGGTTTTTCAACACTAACACAAGTGCGAAAAGTGTTTTTTCAACAATAACACAATCGCGAAAAGTGGTTTTTCCACACTAATACAAGTGCAAAAGTGGTTTCCTGCACCAACACAAGTGCGAAATGTGGTTTTTCAACACTAACACAAGTGCGAAAAGTGGTTTTTCAACACTATCACAAGTGCAAAAAGTGTTTTTTCCACACTAATACAAGTGCAAAAGTGGTTTCCTGCACCAACACAAGTGCGAAAAGTGGTTTTCAACACTAACACAAGTGCGAAAAGTGGTTTTTCCACACTAATACAAGTGCAAAAAGTGTTTTTTCCACAGTAATACAAGTGCAAAAGTGGTTTCCTGCACCAACACAAGTGTGAAAAGTGGTTTTTCAACACTATCACAAGTGCAAAAAGTGGATTTTCAACACTAACACAAGTGCGAAAAGTGGTTTTGCAACACTATCACAAGTGCAAAAAGTGTTTTTTCAACACTAACACAAGTGCGAAAAGTGGTTTTTCAACACTAACACAAGTGCGAAAAGTGGTTTTTCAACACTATCACAAGTGCAAAAAGTGTTTTTTCCACACTAATACAAGTGCAAAAGTGGTTTCCTGCACCAACACATTTGCGAAAAGTGGTTTTTCAACACTGACACAAGTGTGAAAAGTGGTTTTTCAACACTAACACAAGTGCGAAAAGTGTTTTTTCAACAATAACACAAGTGCGAAAAGTGGTTTTTCCACACTAATACAAGTGCAAAAGTGGTTTCCTGCACCAACACAAGTGCGAAAAGTGGTTTTTCAACACTAACACAAGTGCGAAAAGTGGTTTTTCAACACTATCACAAGGGTAAAAAGTGTTTTTTCCACACTAATACAAGTGCAAAAGTGGTTTCCTGCACCAACACAAGTGCGAAAAGTGGTTTTTCAACACTAACACAAGTGCGAAAAGTGGTTTTTCAACACTAACACAAGTGCGAAAAGTGGTTTTTCCACACTAATACAAGTGCAAAAAGTGTTTTTTCCACAGTAATACAAGTGCAAAAGTGGTTTCCTGCACCAACACAAGTGCGAAAAGTGGTTTTTCAACACTATCACAAGTGCAAAAAGTGGATTTTCAACACTAACACAAGTGCGAAAAGTGGTTTTGCAACACTATCACAAGTGCAAAAAGTGTTTTTTCAACACTAACACAAGTGCGAAAAGTGGTTTTTCAACACTAACACAAGTGCGAAAAGTGGTTTTTCAACACTATCACAAGTGCGAAAAGTGTTTTTTCCACACTAATACAAGTGCAAAAGTCGTTTCCTGCACCAACACAAGTGCCAAAAGTGGTTTTTCAACACTAACACAAGTGCGAAAAGTGGTTTTTCAACACTAACACAAGTGCAAAAAGTGTTTTTTCCACAGTAATACAAGTGCAAAAGTGGTTTCCTGCACCAACACAAGTGCGCAAAGTGATTTTTCAACACTAACACAAGTGCGAAAAGTGGTTTTTCAACACTAACACAAGTGCGAAAAGTGTTTTTTCAACAATAACACAATCGCGAAAAGTGGTTTTTCCACACTAATACAAGTGCAAAAGTGGTTTCCTGCACCAACACAAGTGCGAAATGTGGTTTTTCAACACTAACACAAGTGCGAAAAGTGGTTTTTCAACACTATCACAAGTGCAAAAAGTGTTTTTTCCACACTAATACAAGTGCAAAAGTGGTTTCCTGCACCAACACAAGTGCGAAAAGTGGTTTTCAACACTATCACAAGTGCAAAAAGTGGATTTTCAACACTAACACAAGTGCGAAAAGTGGTTTTTCAACACTATCACAAGTGCAAAAAGTGTTTTTTCAACACTAACACAAGTGCGAAAAGTGGTTTTTCAACACTAACACAAGTGCGAAAAGTGGTTTTTCAACACTATCACAAGTGCAAAAAGTGTTTTTTCCACACTAATACAAGTGCAAAAGTGGTTTCCTGCACCAACACAAGTGCGAAAAGTGGTTTTCAACACTATCACAAGTGCAAAAAGTGGATTTTCAACACTAACACAAGTGCGAAAAGTGGTTTTTCAACACTATCACAAGTGCAAAAAGTGTTTTTTCAACACTAACACAAGTGCGAAAAGTGGTTTTTCAACACTAACACAAGTGCGAAAAGTGGTTTTTCAACACTATCACAAGTGCAAAAAGTGTTTTTTCCACACTAATACAAGTGCAAAAGTGGTTTCCTGCACCAACACAAGTGCGAAAAGTGGTTTTTCAACACTAACACAAGTGCAAAAAGTGTTTTTTCAACACTAACACACGTGCGAAAAGTGGTTTTTCAACACTAACACAAGTGTCAAAAGTGGTTTTTCCACACTAATACAAGTGCAAAAGTGGTTTCCTGCACCAACACAAGTGCGAAAAGTGGTTTTTCAACACTTACACAAGTGCGAAAAGTGGTTTTCTTCACCAACACAAGTGCAAAAAGTGGATTTTCAACACTAACACAAGTGCGAAAAGTGGTTTTTCAACACTAACACAAGTGCAAAAAGTTGTTTTTCAACACTAACACAAGTGCGAAAAGTGGTTTTTCAACACTATCACAAATGCAAAAAGTGGTTTTTCCACACTAATACAAGTGCAATAGTGTTTACCTGCACCAACACAAGTGCGAAAATTGGTTTTTCAACACTTACACAAGTGCGAAAAGTGGTCTTTCAACACTAATACAAGTGCGAAAAGTGGTTTTTCCACACTAATACAAGTGCAAAAGTGGTTTCCTGCACCAACACAAGTGCGAAAAGTGGTTTTGCAACACTAACACAAGTGCGAAAAGTGGTTTTTCAACACTAACACAAGTGAGAAAAGTATTTTTTCCACACTAATACAACTGCAAAAGTGGTTTTTCAACACTAACACAAGTGTTAAAAGTGGTTTTTCCACACTAATACAAGTGCAAAAGTGGTTTCCTGCACCAACACAAGTGTGAAAAGTGGTTTTTCAACACTAACACAAGTGCGAAAAGTGGTTTTTCAACACTATCACAAGTGCAAAAAGTGTTTTTTCCACACTAATACAAGTGCAAAAGTGGTTTCCTGCACCAACACAAGTGCGAAAAGTGGTTTTTCAACACTAACACAAGTGCGAAAAGTGGTTTTTCAACACTAACACAAGTGCGAAAAGTGGTTTTTCCACACTAATACAAGTGCAAAAAGTGTTTTTTCCACAGTAATACAAGTGCAAAAGTGGTTTCCTGCACCAACACAAGTGTGAAAAGTGGTTTTTCAACACTATCACAAGTGCAAAAAGTGGATTTTCAACACTAACACAAGTGCGAAAAGTGGTTTTGCAACACTATCACAAGTGCAAAAAGTGTTTTTTCAACACTAACACAAGTGCGAAAAGTGGTTTTTCAACACTAACACAAGTGCGAAAAGTGGTTTTTCAACACTATCACAAGTGCAAAAAGTGTTTTTTCCACACTAATACAAGTGCAAAAGTGGTTTCCTGCACCAACACATTTGCGAAAAGTGGTTTTTCAACACTGACACAAGTGTGAAAAGTGGTTTTTCAACACTAACACAAGTGCGAAAAGTGTTTTTTCAACAATAACACAAGTGCGAAAAGTGGTTTTTCCACACTAATACAAGTGCAAAAGTGGTTTCCTGCACCAACACAAGTGCGAAAAGTGGTTTTTCAACACTAACACAAGTGCGAAAAGTGGTTTTTCAACACTATCACAAGGGTAAAAAGTGTTTTTTCCACACTAATACAAGTGCAAAAGTGGTTTCCTGCACCAACACAAGTGCGAAAAGTGGTTTTTCAACACTAACACTAGTGCGAAAAGTGGTTTTTCAACACTAACACAAGTGCGAAAAGTGGTTTTTCCACACTAATACAAGTGCAAAAAGTGTTTTTTCCACAGTAATACAAGTGCAAAAGTGGTTTCCTGCACCAACACAAGTGCGAAAAGTGGTTTTTCAACACTATCACAAGTGCAAAAAGTGGATTTTCAACACTAACACAAGTGCGAAAAGTGGTTTTGCAACACTATCACAAGTGCAAAAAGTGTTTTTTCAACACTAACACAAGTGCGAAAAGTGGTTTTTCAACACTAACACAAGTGCGAAAAGTGGTTTTTCAACACTATCACAAGTGCAAAAAGTGTTTTTTCCACACTAATACAAGTGCAAAAGTGGTTTCCTGCACCAACACAAGTGCGAAAAGTGGTTTTTCAACACTTACACAAGTGCGAAAAGTGGTTTTCTTCACCAACACAAGTGCAAAAAGTGGATTTTCAACACTAACACAAGTGCGAAAAGTGGTTTTTCAACACTAACACAAGTGCAAAAAGTGGTTTTTCAACACTAACACAAGTGCGAAAAGTGGTTTTTCAACACTATCACAAATGCAAAAAGTGGTTTTTCCACACTAATACAAGTGCAATAGTGTTTTCCTGCACCAACACCAGTGCGAAAAGTGGTTTTTCAACACTAACACAAGTGCGAAAAGTGGTTTTTCAACACTAACACAAGTGCGAAAAGTGTTTTTTCCACACTTATACAAGTGCAAAAGTGGTTTCCTGCACCAACACAAGTGCGAAAAGTGGTTTTTCAACACTAACACAAGTGCGAAAAGTGGTTTTTCAACACTAACACAAGTGCGAAAAGTGTTTTTTCCACACTAATACAACTGCAAAAGTGGTTTTTCAACACTAACACAAGTGCAAAAAGTGGTTTTTCCACACTAATACAAGTGCAAAAGTGGTTTCCTGCACCAACACAAGTGCGAAAAGTGGTTTTTCAACACTGACACAAGTGCGAAAAGTGGTTTTTCAACACTATCACAAGTGCAAAAAGTGTTTTTTTCCACACTAATACAAGTGCAAAAGTGGTTTCCTGCACCAACACAAGTGCGAAAAGTGGTTTTTCAACACTAACACAAGTGCGAAAAGTGGTTTTTCAACACTAACACAATTGCGAAAAGTGGTTTTTCCACACTAATACAAGTGCAAAAAGTGTTTTTTCCACAGTAATACAAGTGCAAAAGTGGTTTCCTGCACCAACACAAGTGCGAAAAGTAGTTTTTCAACACTATCACAAGTGCAAAAAGTGGATTTTCAACACTAACACAAGTGCGAAAAGTGGTTTTGCAACACTATCACAAGTGCAAAAAGTGTTTTTTCAACACTAACACAAGTGCGAAAAGTGGTTTTTCAACACTAACACAAGTGCGAAAAGTGGTTTTTCAACACTATCACAAGTGCAAAAAGTGTTTTTTCCACACTAATACAAGTGTAAAAGTGGTTTCCTGCACCAACACAGGTGCGAAAAGTGGTTTTTCAACACTGACACAAGTGCGAAAAGTGGTTTTTCAACACTAACACAAGTGCGAAAAGTGTTTTTTCAACAATAACACAAGTGCGAAAAGTGGTTTTTCCACACTAATACAAGTGCAAAAGTGGTTTCCTGCACCAACACAAGTGCGAAAAGTGGTTTTTCAACACTAACACAAGTGCGAAAAGTGGTTTTTCAACACTATCACAAGGGTAAAAAGTGTTTTTTCCACACTAATACAAGTGCAGAAGTGGTTTCCTGCACCAACACAAGTGCGAAAAGTGGTTTTTCAACACTAACACAAGTGCGAAAAGTGGTTTTTCAACACTAACACAAGTGCGAAAAGTGGTTTTTCCACACTAATACAAGTGCAAAAAGTGTTTTTTCCACAGTAATACAAATGCAAAAGTGGTTTCCTGCACCAACACAAGTGCGAAAAGTGGTTTTTCAACACTATCACAAGTGCAAAAAGTGGATTTTCAACACTAACACAAGTGCGAAAAGTCGTTTTTCAACACTATCACAAATGCAAAAAGTGGTTTTTCCACACTAATACAAGTGCAATAGTGTTTTCCTGCACCAACACAAGTGCGAAAAGTGGTTTTTCAACACTAACACAAGTGCAAAAAGTGGTCTTTCAACACTAACACAAGTGCGAAAAGTGGTTTTTCCACACTAATACAAGTGCAAAAGTGGTTTCCTGCACCAACACAAGTGCGAAAAGTGGTTTTTCAACACTAACACAAGTGCGAAAAGTGGTTTTTCTACACTAACACAAGTGCGCAAAGTGGTTTTTCAACACTAACACAAGTGCGAAAAGTGGTTTTTCAACACTAACACAAGTGCGAAAAGTGGTTTTTCAACACTATCACAAGTGCAAAAAGTGTTTTTTCCACACTAATACAAGTGCAAAAGTGATTTCCTGCACCAACACAGGTGCGAAAAGTGGTTTTTCAACACTGACACAAGTGCGAAAAGTGGTTTTTCAACACTAACACAAGTGCGAAAAGTGTTTTTTCAACAATAACACAAGTGCGAAAAGTGGTTTTTCCACACTAATACAAGTGCAAAAGTGGTTTCCTGCACCAACACAAGTGCGAAAAGTGGTTTTTCAACACTAACACAAGTGCGAAAAGTGGTTTTTGAACACTATCACAAGTGCAAAAAGTGTTTTTTCCACAATAATACAAGTGCAAAAGTGGTTTCCTGCACCAACACAAGTGCGAAAAGTGGTTTTTCAACACTAACACAAGTGCGAAAAGTGGTTTTTCAACAATATCACAAGTGCGAAAAGTGGTTTTTCCACACTAATACAAATGAAAAAGTGGTTTCCTGCACCAACACAAGTGCGAAAAGTGGTTTTTCAACACTAACACAAGTGCGAAAAGTGGTTTTTCAACACTAACACAAGTGCGAAAAGTGGTTTTTCCACACTAATACAAGTGCAAAAAGTGTTTTTTCCACAGTAATACAAGTGCAAAAGTGGTTTCCTGCACCAACACAAGTGCGAAAAGTGGTTTTTCAACACTATCACAAGTGCAAAAAGTGGATTTTCAACACTAACACAAGTGCGAAAAGTGGTTTTTCAACACTATCACAAGTGCAAAAAGTGTTTTTTCAACACTAACACAAGTGCGAAAAGTGGTTTTTCAACACTAACACAAGTGCGAAAAGTGGTTTTTCAACACTATCACAAGTGCAAAAAGTGTTTTTTCCACACTAATACAAGTGCAAAAGTGGTTTCCTGCACCAACACAAGTGCGAAAAGTGGTTTTTCAACACTTACACAAGTGCGAAAAGTGGTTTTCTTCACCAACACAAGTGCAAAAAGTGGATTTTCAACACTAACACAAGTGCGAAAAGTGGTTTTTCAACACTAACACAAGTGCAAAAAGTGGTTTTTCAACACTAACACAAGTGCGAAAAGTGGTTTTTCAACACTATCACAAATGCAAAAAGTGGTTTTTCCACACTAATACAAGTGCAATAGTGTTTTCCTGCACCAACACCAGTGCGAAAAGTGGTTTTTCAACACTAACACAAGTGCAAAAAGTGGTCTTTCAACACTAATACAAGTGCGAAAAGTGGTTTTTCCACACTAATACAAGTGCAAAAGTGGTTTCCTGCACCAACACAAGTGCGAAAAGTGGTTTTTCAACACTAACACAAGTGCGAAAAGTGGTTTTTCAACACTAACACAAGTGCGAAAAGTGTTTTTTCCACACTAATACAACTGCAAAAGTGGTTTTTCAACACTAACACAAGTGCAAAAAGTGGTTTTTCCACACTAATACAAGTGCAAAAGTGGTTTCCTGCACCAACACAAGTGCGAAAAGTGGTTTTTCAACACTAACACAAGTGCGAAAAGTGGTTTTTCAACACTATCACAAGTGCAAAAAGTGTTTTTTTTCCACACTAATACAAGTGCAAAAAGTGTTTTTTCAACACTAACACAAGTGCGAAAAGTGGTTTTTCAACACTAACACAAGTGCGAAAAGTGGTTTTTCAACACTAACATAAGTGCAAAAAGTGTTTTTTCCACACTAATACAAGTGCAAAAGTGGTTTCCTGCACCAACACAGGTGCGAAAAGTGGTTTTTCAACACTGACACAAGTGCGAAAAGTGGTTTTTCAACACTAACACAAGTGCGAAAAGTGTTTTTTCAACAATAACACAAGTGCGAAAAGTGGTTTTTCCACACTAATACAAGTGCAAAAGTGGTTTCCTGCACCAACACAAGTGCGAAAAGTGGTTTTTCAACACTAACACAAGTGCGAAAAGTGGTTTTTCAACACTATCACAAGGGTAAAAAGTGTTTTTTCCACACTAATACAAGTGCAAAAGAGGTTTCCTGCACCAACACAAGTGCGAAAAGTGGTTTTTCAACACTAACACAAGTGCAAAAAGTGGTTTTTCAACACTAACACAAGTGCGAAAAGTGGTTTTTCAACACTAACACAAGTGCGAAAAGTGGTTTTTCCACACTAATACAAGTGCAAAAAGTGTTTTTTCCACAGTAATGCAAGTGCAAAAGTGGTTTCCTGCACCAACACAAGTGCGAAAAGTGGTTTTTCAACACTATCACAAGTGCAAAAAGTGGATTTTCAACACTAACACAAGTGCGAAAAGTGGTTTTTCAACACTATCACAAGTGCAAAAAGTGTTTTTTCAACACTAACACAAGTGCGAAAAGTGGTTTTTCAACACTAACACAAGTGCGAAAAGTGGTTTTTCAACACTATCACAAGTGCAAAAAGTGTTTTTTCCACACTAATACAAGTGCAAAAGTGGTTTCCTGCACCAACACAAGTGCCAAAAGTGGTTTTTCAACACTAACACAAGTGCAAAAATTGTTTTTTCAACACTAACACAAGTGCGAAAAGTGGTTTTTCAACACTAACACAAGTGCGAAAAGTGGTTTTTCCACACTAATACAAGTGCAAAAGTGGTTTCCTGCACCAACACAAATGCAAAAAGTGGTTTTTCAACACTTACACAAGTGCGAAAAGTGGTTTTCTTCACCAACACAAGTGCAAAAAGTGGATTTTCAACACTAACACCAGTGCGAAAAGTGGTTTTTCAACACTAACACAAGTGCAAAAAGTGGTCTTTCAACACTAATACAAGTGCGAAAAGTGGTTTTTCCACACTAATACAAGTGCAAAAGTGGTTTCCTGCACCAAAACAAGTGCGAAAAGTGGTTTTTCAACACTAACACAAGTGCGAAAAGTGGTTTTTCAACACTAACACAAGTGCGAAAAGTGTTTTTTCCACACTAATACAACTGCAAAAGTGGTTTTTCAACACTAACACAAGTGCAAAAAGTGGTTTTTCCACACTAATACAAGTGCAAAAGTGGTTTCCTGCACCAACACAAGTGCGAAAAGTGGTTTTTCAACACTAACACAAGTGCGAAAAGTGGTTTTTCAACACTATCACAAGTGCAAAAAGTGTTTTTTTTCCACACTAATACAAGTGCAAAAGTGGTTCCCTGCACCAACACAAGTGCGAAAAGTGGTTTTTCAACACTAACACAAGTGCGAAAAGTGGTTTTTCAACACTAACACAAGTGCGAAAAGTGTTTTTTCCACACTAATACAACTGCAAAAGTGGTTTTTCAACACTAACACAAGTGCGAAAAGTGGTTTTTCCACACTAATACAAGTGCAAAAGTGGTTTCCTGCACCAACACAAGTGCGAAAAGTGGTTTTTCAACAGTAACACAAGTGCGAAAAGTGGTTTTTCAACACTATCACAAGTGCAAAAAGTGTTTTTTTCCACACTAATACAAGTGCAAAAGTGGTTTCCTGCACCAACACAAGTGCGAAAAGTGGTTTTTCAACACTAACACAAGTGCGAAAAGTGGTTTTTCAACACTAACACAAGTGCGAAAAGTGGTTTTTCCACACTAATACAAGTGCAAAAAGTGTTTTTTCCACAGTAATACAAGTGCAAAAGTGGTTTCCTGCACCAACACAAGTGTGAAAAGTGGTTTTTCAACACTATCACAAGTGCAAAAAGTGGATTTTCAACACTAACACAAGTGCGAAAAGTGGTTTTGCAACACTATCACAAGTGCAAAAAGTGTTTTTTCAACACTAACACAAGTGCGAAAAGTGGTTTTTCAACACTAACACAAGTGCGAAAAGTGGTTTTTCAACACTATCACAAGTGCAAAAAGTGTTTTTTCCACACTAATACAAGTGCAAAAGTGGTTTCCTGCACCAACACATTTGCGAAAAGTGGTTTTTCAACACTGACACAAGTGTGAAAAGTGGTTTTTCAACACTAACACAAGTGCGAAAAGTGTTTTTTCAACAATAACACAAGTGCGAAAAGTTGTTTTTCCACACTAATACAAGTGCAAAAGTGGTTTCCTGCACCAACACAAGTGCGAAAAGTGGTTTTTCAACACTAACACAAGTGCGAAAAGTGGTTTTTCAACACTATCACAAGGGTAAAAAGTGTTTTTTCCACACTAATACAAGTGCAAAAGTGGTTTCCTGCACCAACACAAGTGCGAAAAGTGGTTTTTCAACACTAACACAAGTGCGAAAAGTGGTTTTTCAACACTAACACAAGTGCGAAAAGTGGTTTTTCCACACTAATACAAGTGCAAAAAGTGTTTTTTCCACAGTAATACAAGTGCAAAAGTGGTTTCCTGCACCAACACAAGTGCGAAAAGTGGTTTTTCAACACTATCACAAGTGCAAAAAGTGGATTTTCAACACTAACACAAGTGCGAAAAGTGGTTTTGCAACACTATCACAAGTGCAAAAAGTGTTTTTTCAACACTAACACAAGTGCGAAAAGTGGTTTTTCAACACTAACACAAGTGCGAAAAGTGGTTTTTCAACACTATCACAAGTGCGAAAAGTGTTTTTTCCACACTAATACAAGTGCAAAAGTGGTTTCCTGCACCAACACAAGTGCCAAAAGTGGTTTTTCAACACTAACACAAGTGCGAAAAGTGGTTTTTCAACACTAACACAAGTGCAAAAAGTGTTTTTTCCACAGTAATACAAGTGCAAAAGTGGTTTCCTGCACCAACACAAGTGCGCAAAGTGATTTTTCAACACTAACACAAGTGCGAAAAGTGGTTTTTCAACACTAACACAAGTGCGAAAAGTGTTTTTTCAACAATAACACAATCGCGAAAAGTGGTTTTTCCACACTAATACAAGTGCAAAAGTGGTTTCCTGCACCAACACAAGTGCGAAATGTGGTTTTTCAACACTAACACAAGTGCGAAAAGTGGTTTTTCAACACTATCACAAGTGCAAAAAGTGTTTTTTCCACACTAATACAAGTGCAAAAGTGGTTTCCTGCACCAACACAAGTGCGAAAAGTGGTTTTCAACACTATCACAAGTGCAAAAAGTGGATTTTCAACACTAACACAAGTGCGAAAAGTGGTTTTTCAACACTATCACAAGTGCAAAAAGTGTTTTTTCAACACTAACACAAGTGCGAAAAGTGGTTTTTCAACACTAACACAAGTGCGAAAAGTGGTTTTTCAACACTATCACAAGTGCAAAAAGTGTTTTTTCCACACTAATACAAGTGCAAAAGTGGTTTCCTGCACCAACACAAGTGCGAAAAGTGGTTTTCAACACTATCACAAGTGCAAAAAGTGGATTTTCAACACTAACACAAGTGCGAAAAGTGGTTTTTCAACACTATCACAAGTGCAAAAAGTGTTTTTTCAACACTAACACAAGTGCGAAAAGTGGTTTTTCAACACTAACACAAGTGCGAAAAGTGGTTTTTCAACACTATCACAAGTGCAAAAAGTGTTTTTTCCACACTAATACAAGTGCAAAAGTGGTTTCCTGCACCAACACAAGTGCGAAAAGTGGTTTTTCAACACTAACACAAGTGCAAAAAGTGTTTTTTCAACACTAACACACGTGCGAAAAGTGGTTTTTCAACACTAACACAAGTGTCAAAAGTGGTTTTTCCACACTAATACAAGTGCAAAAGTGGTTTCCTGCACCAACACAAGTGCGAAAAGTGGTTTTTCAACACTTACACAAGTGCGAAAAGTGGTTTTCTTCACCAACACAAGTGCAAAAAGTGGTTTTTCAACACTAACACAAGTGCGAAAAGTGGTTTTTCAACACTAACACAAGTGCAAAAAGTTGTTTTTCAACACTAACACAAGTGCGAAAAGTGGTTTTTCAACACTATCACAAATGCAAAAAGTGGTTTTTCCACACTAATACAAGTGCAATAGTGTTTACCTGCACCAACACAAGTGCGAAAATTGGTTTTTCAACACTTACACAAGTGCGAAAAGTGGTCTTTCAACACTAATACAAGTGCGAAAAGTGGTTTTTCCACACTAATACAAGTGCAAAAGTGGTTTCCTGCACCAACACAAGTGCGAAAAGTGGTTTTGCAACACTAACACAAGTGCGAAAAGTGGTTTTTCAACACTAACACAAGTGCGAAAAGTATTTTTTCCACACTAATACAACTGCAAAAGTGGTTTTTCAACACTAACACAAGTGTGAAAAGTGGTTTTTCCACACTAATACAAGTGCAAAAGTGGTTTCCTGCACCAACACAAGTGTGAAAAGTGGTTTTTCAACACTAACACAAGTGCGAAAAGTGGTTTTTCAACACTATCACAAGTGCAAAAAGTGTTTTTTCCACACTAATACAAGTGCAAAAGTGGTTTCCTGCACCAACACAAGTGCGAAAAGTGGTTTTTCAACACTAACACAAGTGCGAAAAGTGGTTTTTCAACACTAACACAAGTGCGAAAAGTGGTTTTTCCACACTAATACAAGTGCAAAAAGTGTTTTTTCCACAGTAATACAAGTGCAAAAGTGGTTTCCTGCACCAACACAAGTGTGAAAAGTGGTTTTTCAACACTATCACAAGTGCAAAAAGTGGATTTTCAACACTAACACAAGTGCGAAAAGTGGTTTTGCAACACTATCACAAGTGCAAAAAGTGTTTTTTCAACACTAACACAAGTGCGAAAAGTGGTTTTTCAACACTAACACAAGTGCGAAAAGTGGTTTTTCAACACTATCACAAGTGCAAAAAGTGTTTTTTCCACACTAATACAAGTGCAAAAGTGGTTTCCTGCACCAACACATTTGCGAAAAGTGGTTTTTCAACACTAACACAAGTGTGAAAAGTGGTTTTTCAACACTAACACAAGTGCGAAAAGTGTTTTTTCAACAATAACACAAGTGCGAAAAGTGGTTTTTCCACACTAATACAAGTGCAAAAGTGGTTTCCTGCACCAACACAAGTGCGAAAAGTGGTTTTTCAACACTAACACAAGTGCGAAAAGTGGTTTTTCAACACTATCACAAGGGTAAAAAGTGTTTTTTCCACACTAATACAAGTGCAAAAGTGGTTTCCTGCACCAACACAAGTGCGAAAAGTGGTTTTTCAACACTAACACAAGTGCGAAAAGTGGTTTTTCAACACTAACACAAGTGCGAAAAGTGGTTTTTCCACACTAATACAAGTGCAAAAAGTGTTTTTTCCACAGTAATACAAGTGCAAAAGTGGTTTCCTGCACCAACACAAGTGCGAAAAGTGGTTTTTCAACACTATCACAAGTGCAAAAAGTGGATTTTCAACACTAACACAAGTGCGAAAAGTGGTTTTGCAACACTATCACAAGTGCAAAAAGTGTTTTTTCAACACTAACACAAGTGCGAAAAGTGGTTTTTCAACACTAACACAAGTGCGAAAAGTGGTTTTTCAACACTATCACAAGTGCGAAAAGTGTTTTTTCCACACTAATACAAGTGCAAAAGTGGTTTCCTGCACCAACACAAGTGCCAAAAGTGGTTTTTCAACACTAACACAAGTGCGAAAAGTGGTTTTTCAACACTAACACAAGTGCAAAAAGTGTTTTTTCCACAGTAATACAAGTGCAAAAGTGGTTTCCTGCACCAACACAAGTGCGCAAAGTGATTTTTCAACACTAACACAAGTGCGAAAAGTGGTTTTTCAACACTAACACAAGTGCGAAAAGTGTTTTTTCAACAATAACACAATCGCGAAAAGTGGTTTTTCCACACTAATACAAGTGCAAAAGTGGTTTCCTGCACCAACACAAGTGCGAAATGTGGTTTTTCAACACTAACACAAGTGCGAAAAGTGGTTTTTCAACACTATCACAAGTGCAAAAAGTGTTTTTTCCACACTAATACAAGTGCAAAAGTGGTTTCCTGCACCAACACAAGTGCGAAAAGTGGTTTTTCAACACTAACACAAGTGCGAAAAGTGGTTTTTCAACACTATCACAAGTGCAAAAAGTGTTTTTTCCACACTAATACAAGTGCAAAAGTGGTTTCCTGCACCAACACAAGTGCGAAAAGTGGTTTTTCAACACTAACACAAGTGCGAAAAGTGGTTTTTCAACACTAACACAAGTGCGAAAAGTGCTTTTTCCACACTAATACAAGTGCAAAAAGTGTTTTTTCCACAGTAATACAAGTGCAAAAGTGGTTTCCTGCACCAACACAAGTGCGAAAAGTGGTTTTTCAACACTATCACAAGTGCAAAAAGTGGATTTTCAACACTAACACAAGTGCGAAAAGTAGTTTTTCAACACTATCACAAGTGCAAAAAGTGTTTTTTCAACACTAACACAAGTGCGAAAAGTGGTTTTTCAACACTAACACAAGTGCGAAAAGTGGTTTTTCAACACTATCACAAGTGCAAAAAGTGTTTTTTCCACACTAATACAAGTGCAAAAGTGGTTTCCTGCACCAACACAAGTGCGAAAAGTGGTTTTTCAACACTAACACAAGTGCGAAAAGTGGTTTTTCAACACTAACACAAGTGCGAAAAGTGGTTTTTCCACACTAATACAAGTGCAAAAAGTGTTTTTTCCACAGTAATACAAGTGCAAAAGTGGTTTCCTGCACCAACACAAGTGCGAAAAGTGGTTTTTCAACACTATCACAAGTGCAAAAAGTGGATTTTCAACACTAACACAAGTGCGAAAAGTGGTTTTGCAACACTATCACAAGTGCAAAAAGTGTTTTTTCAACAATAACACAAGTGCGAAAAGTGGTTTTTCAACACTAACACAAGTGCGAAAAGTGGTTTTTCAACACTATCACAAGTGCGAAAAGTGTTTTTCCACACTAATACAAGTGCAAAAGTGGTTTCCTGCACCAACACAAGTGCCAAAAGTGGTTTTTCAACACTAACACAAGTGCGAAAAGTGGTTTTTCAACACTAACACAAGTGCGAAAAGTGGTTTTTCAACACTATCACAAGTGCAAAAAGTGTTTTTTCAACACTAACACAAGTGCGAAAAGTGGTTTTTCAACACTAACACAAGTGCGAAAAGTGGTTTTTGAACACTATCACAAGTGCAAAAAGTGTTTTTTCCACACTAATACAAGTGCAAAAGTGGTTTCCTGCACCAACACAAGTGTGAAAAGTGGTTTTTCAACACTAACACAAGTGCAAAAAGTCTTTTTTCAACACTATCACAAGTGCAAAAAGTGGATTTTCAACACTAACACAAGTGCGAAAAGTGGTTTTTCAACACTATCACAAGTGCAAAAAGTGTTTTTTCAACACTAACACAAGTGCGAAAAGTGGTTTTTCAACACTATCACAAGTGCAAAAAGTGGATTTTCAACACTAACACAAGTGCGAAAAGTAGTTTTTCAACACTATCACAAGTGCAAAAAGTGTTTTTTCAACACTAACACAAGTGCGAAAAGTGGTTTTTCAACACTAACACAAGTGCGAAAAGTGGTTTTTCAACACTATCACAAGTGCAAAAAGTGTTTTTTCCACACTAATACAAGTGCAAAAGTGGTTTCCTGCACCAACACAAGTGCGAAAAGTGGTTTTTCAACACTAACACAAGTGCGAAAAGTGGTTTTTCAACACTAACACAAGTGCGAAAAGTGGTTTTTCCACACTAATACAAGTGCAAAAAGTGTTTTTTCCACAGTAATACAAGTGCAAAAGTGGTTTCCTGCACCAACACAAGTGCGAAAAGTGGTTTTTCAACACTATCACAAGTGCAAAAAGTGGATTTTCAACACTAACACAAGTGCGAAAAGTGGTTTTGCAACACTATCACAAGTGCAAAAAGTGTTTTTTCAACAATAACACAAGTGCGAAAAGTGGTTTTTCAACACTAACACAAGTGCGAAAAGTGGTTTTTCAACACTATCACAAGTGCGAAAAGTGTTTTTCCACACTAATACAAGTGCAAAAGTGGTTTCCTGCACCAACACAAGTGCCAAAAGTGGTTTTTCAACACTAACACAAGTGCGAAAAGTGGTTTTTCAACACTAACACAAGTGCGAAAAGTGGTTTTTCAACACTATCACAAGTGCAAAAAGTGTTTTTTCAACACTAACACAAGTGCGAAAAGTGGTTTTTCAACACTAACACAAGTGCGAAAAGTGGTTTTTGAACACTATCACAAGTGCAAAAAGTGTTTTTTCCACACTAATACAAGTGCAAAAGTGGTTTCCTGCACCAACACAAGTGTGAAAAGTGGTTTTTCAACACTAACACAAGTGCAAAAAGTGTTTTTTCAACACTATCACAAGTGCAAAAAGTGGATTTTCAACACTAACACAAGTGCGAAAAGTGGTTTTTCAACACTATCACAAGTGCAAAAAGTGTTTTTTCAACACTAACACAAGTGCGAAAAGTGGTTTTTCAACACTAACACAAGTGCGAAAAGTGGTTTTTCAACACTATCACAAGTGCAAAAAGTGTTTTTTCCACACTAATACAAGTGCAAAAGTGGTTTCCTGCACCAACACAAGTGCCAAAAGTGGTTTTTCAACACTAACACAAGTGCAAAAATTGTTTTTTCAACACTAACACAATTGCGAAAAGTGGTTTTTCAACACTAACACAAGTGCGAAAAGTGGTTTTTCCACACTAATACAAGTGCAAAAGTGGTTTCCTGCACCAACACAAATGCGAAAAGTGGTTTTTCAACACTTACACAAGTGCGAAAAGTGGTTTTCTTCACCAACACAAGTGCAAAAAGTGGATTTTCAACACTAACACAAGTGCGAAAAGTGGTTTTTCAACACTAACACAAGTGCAAAAAGTTGTTTTTCAACACTAACACAAGTGCGAAAAGTGGTTTTTCAACACTATCACAAATGCAAAAAGTGGTTTTTCAACACTATCACAAGTGCAAAAAGTGTTTTTTTCCACACTAATACAAGTGCAAAAGTGGTTTCCTGCACCAACACAAGTGCGAAAAGTGGTTTTTCAACACTAACACAAGTGCGAAAAGTGGTTTTTCAACACTAACACAAGTGCGAAAAGTGGTTTTTCCACACTAATACAAGTGCAAAAAGTGTTTTTTCTACAGTAATACAAGTGCAAAAGTGGTTTCCTGCACCAACACAAGTGCGAAAAGTGGTTTTTCAACACTATCACAAGTGCAAAAAGTGGATTTTCAACACTAACACAAGTGCGAAAAGTGGTTTTGCAACACTATCACAAGTGCAAAAAGTGTTTTTTCAACACTAACACAAGTGCGAAAAGTGGTTTTTCAACACTAACACAAGTGCGAAAAGTGGTTTTTCAACACTATCACAAGTGCAAAAAGTGTTTTTTCCACACTAATACAAGTGCAAAAGTGGTTTCCTGCACCAACACAGGTGCGAAAAGTGGTTTTTCAACACTGACACAAGTGCGAAAAGTGGTTTTTCAACACTAACACAAGTGCGAAAAGTGTTTTTTCAACAATAACACAAGTGCGAAAAGTGGTTTTTCCACACTAATACAAGTGCAAAAGTGGTTTCCTGCACCAACACAAGTGCGAAAAGTGGTTTTTCAACACTAACACAAGTGCGAAAAGTGTTTTTTCAACAATAACACAAGTGCGAAAAGTGGTTTTTCCACACTAATACAAGTGCAAAAGTGGTTTCCTGCACCAACACAAGTGCGAAAAGTGGTTTTTCAACACTATCACAAGGGCAAAAAGTGTTTTTTCCACACTAATACAAGTGCAAAAGTGGTTTCCTGCACCAACACAAGTGCGAAAAGTGGTTTTTCAACACTAACACAAGTGCGAAAAGTGGTTTTTCAACACTAACACAAGTGCGAAAAGTGGTTTTTCCACACTAATACAAGTGCAAAAAGTGTTTTTTCCACAGTAATACAAGTGCAAAAGTGGTTTCCTGCACCAACACAAGTGCGAAAAGTGGTTTTTCAACACTATCACAAGTGCAAAAAGTGGATTTTCAACACTAACACAAGTGCGAAAAGTGGTTTTGCAACACTATCACAAGTGCAAAAAGTGTTTTTTCAACACTAACACAAGTGCGAAAAGTGGTTTTTCAACACTAACACAAGTGCGAAAAGTGGTTTTTCAACACTATCACAAGTGCAAAAAGTGTTTTTTCCACACTAATACAAGTGCAAAAGTGGTTTCCTGCACCAACACAGGTGCGAAAAGTGGTTTTTCAACACTGACACAAGTGCGAAAAGTGGTTTTTCAACACTAGCACAAGTGCGAAAAGTATTTTTTCAACAATAACACAAGTGCGAAAAGTGGTTTTTCCACACTAATACAAGTGCAAAAGTGGTTTCCTGCACCAACACAAGTGCGAAAAGTGGTTTTTCAACACTAACACAAGTGCGAAAAGTGGTTTTTCAACACTATCACAAGGGCAAAAAGTGTTTTTTCCACACTAATACAAGTGCAAAAGTGGTTTCCTGCACCAACACAAGTGCGAAAAGTGGTTTTTCAACACTAACACAAGTGCGAAAAGTGGTTTTTCAACACTAACACAAGTGCGAAAAGTGGTTTTTCCACACTAATACAAGTGCAAAAAGTGTTTTTTCCACAGTAATACAAGTGCAAAAGTGGTTTCCTGCACCAACACAAGTGCGAAAAGTGGTTTTTCAACACTATCACAAGTGCAAAAAGTGGATTTTCAACACTAACACAAGTGCGAAAAGTGGTTTTGCAACACTATCACAAGTGCAAAAAGTGTTTTTTCAACACTAACACAAGTGCGAAAAGTGGTTTTTCAACACTAACACAAGTGCGAAAAGTGGTTTTTCAACACTATCACAAGTGCAAAAAGTGTTTTTTCCACACTAATACAAGTGCAAAAGTGGTTTCCTGCACCAACACAGGTGCGAAAAGTGGTTTTTCAACACTGACACAAGTGCGAAAAGTGGTTTTTCAACACTAGCACAAGTGCGAAAAGTATTTTTTCAACAATAACACAAGTGCGAAAAGTGGTTTTTCCACACTAATACAAGTGCAAAAGTGGTTTCCTGCACCAACACAAGTGCGAAAAGTGGTTTTTCAACACTAACACAAGTGCGAAAAGTGGTTTTTCAACACTATCACAAGGGCAAAAAGTGTTTTTTCCACACTAATACAAGTGCAAAAGTGGTTTCCTGCACCAACACAAGTGCGAAAAGTGGTTTTTCAACACTAACACAAGTGCCAATAGTAGTTTTTCAACACTAACACAAGTGCGAAAAGTTGTTTTTCCACACTAATACAAGTGCAAAAAGTGTTTTTTCCACAGTAATACAAGTGCAAAAGTGGTTTCCTGCACCAACACAAGTGCGAAAAGTGGTTTTTCAACACTAACACAAGTGCGAAAAGTGGTTTTTCAACACTAACACAAGTGCGCAAAGTGGGTTTTCAACACTAACACAAGTGCGAAAAGTGGTTTTTCAACACTAACACAAGTGCGAAAAGTGGTTTTTCAACACTATCACAAGTGCAAAAAGTGTTTTTTCCACACTAATACAAGTGCAAAAGTGATTTCCTGCACCAACACAGGTGCGAAAAGTGGTTTTTCAACACTGACACAAGTGCGAAAAGTGGTTTTTCAACACTAACACAAGTGCGAAAAGTGTTTTTTCAACAATAACACAAGTGCGAAAAGTGGATTTTCCACACTAATACAAGTGCAAAAGTGGTTTCCTGCACCAACACAAGTGCGAAAAGTGGTTTTTCAACACTAACACAAGTGCCAATAGTAGTTTTTCAACACTAACACAAGTGCGAAAAGTGGTTTTTCCACACTAATACAAGTGCAAAAAGTGTTTTTTCCACAGTAATACAAGTGCAAAAGTGGTTTCCTGCACCAACACAAGTGCGAAAAGTGGTTTTTCAACACTAACACAAGTGCGAAAAGTGGTTTTTCAACACTAACACAAGTGCGAAAAGTGGTTTTTCCACACTAATACAAGTGCAAAAAGTGTTTTTTCCACAGTAATACAAGTGCAAAAGTGGTTTCCTGCACCAACACAAGTGCGAAAAGTGGTTTTTCAACACTATCACAAGTGCAAAAAGTGGATTTTCAACACTAACACAAGTGCGAAAAGTGGTTTTGCAACACTATCACAAGTGCAAAAAGTGTTTTTTCAACACTAACACAAGTGCGAAAAGTGGTTTTTCAACACTAACACAAGTGCGAAAAGTGGTTTTTCAACACTATCACAAGTGCAAAAAGTGTTTTTTCCACACTAATACAAGTGCAAAAGTGGTTTCCTGCACCAACACAGGTGCGAAAAGTGGTTTTTCAACACTGACACAAGTGCGAAAAGTGGTTTTTCAACACTAGCACAAGTGCGAAAAGTATTTTTTCAACAATAACACAAGTGCGAAAAGTGGTTTTTCCACACTAATACAAGTGCAAAAGTGGTTTCCTGCACCAACACAAGTGCGAAAAGTGGTTTTTCAACACTAACACAAGTGCGAAAAGTGGTTTTTCAACACTATCACAAGGGCAAAAAGTGTTTTTTCCACACTAATACAAGTGCAAAAGTGGTTTCCTGCACCAACACAAGTGCGAAAAGTGGTTTTTCAACACTAACACAAGTGCGAAAAGTGTTTTTTCAACAATAACACAAGTGCGAAAAGTGGTTTTTCCACACTAATACAAGTGCAAAAGTGGTTTCCTGCACCAACACAAGTGCGAAAAGTGGTTTTTCAACACTAACACAAGTGCGAAAAGTGTTTTTTCAACAATAACACAAGTGCGAAAAGTGGTTTTTCCACACTAATACAAGTGCAAAAGTGGTTTCCTGCACCAACACAAGTGCGAAAAGTGGTTTTTCAACACTATCACAAGGGCAAAAAGTGTTTTTTCCACACTAATACAAGTGCAAAAGTGGTTTCCTGCACCAACACAAGTGCGAAAAGTGGTTTTTCAACACTAACACAAGTGCGAAAAGTGGTTTTTCAACACTAACACAAGTGCGAAAAGTGGTTTTTCCACACTAATACAAGTGCAAAAAGTGTTTTTTCCACAGTAATACAAGTGCAAAAGTGGTTTCCTGCACCAACACAAGTGCGAAAAGTGGTTTTTCAACACTATCACAAGTGCAAAAAGTGGATTTTCAACACTAACACAAGTGCGAAAAGTGGTTTTGCAACACTATCACAAGTGCAAAAAGTGTTTTTTCAACACTAACACAAGTGCGAAAAGTGGTTTTTCAACACTAACACAAGTGCGAAAAGTGGTTTTTCAACACTATCACAAGTGCAAAAAGTGTTTTTTCCACACTAATACAAGTGCAAAAGTGGTTTCCTGCACCAACACAGGTGCGAAAAGTGGTTTTTCAACACTGACACAAGTGCGAAAAGTGGTTTTTCAACACTAGCACAAGTGCGAAAAGTATTTTTTCAACAATAACACAAGTGCGAAAAGTGGTTTTTCCACACTAATACAAGTGCAAAAGTGGTTTCCTGCACCAACACAAGTGCGAAAAGTGGTTTTTCAACACTAACACAAGTGCGAAAAGTGGTTTTTCAACACTATCACAAGGGCAAAAAGTGTTTTTTCCACACTAATACAAGTGCAAAAGTGGTTTCCTGCACCAACACAAGTGCGAAAAGTGGTTTTTCAACACTAACACAAGTGCCAATAGTAGTTTTTCAACACTAACACAAGTGCGAAAAGTTGTTTTTCCACACTAATACAAGTGCAAAAAGTGTTTTTTCCACAGTAATACAAGTGCAAAAGTGGTTTCCTGCACCAACACAAGTGCGAAAAGTGGTTTTTCAACACTAACACAAGTGCGAAAAGTGGTTTTTCAACACTAACACAAGTGCGCAAAGTGGGTTTTCAACACTAACACAAGTGCGAAAAGTGGTTTTTCAACACTAACACAAGTGCGAAAAGTGGTTTTTCAACACTATCACAAGTGCAAAAAGTGTTTTTTCCACACTAATACAAGTGCAAAAGTGATTTCCTGCACCAACACAGGTGCGAAAAGTGGTTTTTCAACACTGACACAAGTGCGAAAAGTGGTTTTTCAACACTAACACAAGTGCGAAAAGTGTTTTTTCAACAATAACACAAGTGCGAAAAGTGGATTTTCCACACTAATACAAGTGCAAAAGTGGTTTCCTGCACCAACACAAGTGCGAAAAGTGGTTTTTCAACACTAACACAAGTGCCAATAGTAGTTTTTCAACACTAACACAAGTGCGAAAAGTGGTTTTTCCACACTAATACAAGTGCAAAAAGTGTTTTTTCCACAGTAATACAAGTGCAAAAGTGGTTTCCTGCACCAACACAAGTGCGAAAAGTGGTTTTTCAACACTAACACAAGTGCGAAAAGTGGTTTTTCAACACTAACACAAGTGCGCAAAGTGGTTTTTCAACACTAACACAAGTGCGAAAAGTGGTTTTTCAACACTAACACAAGTGCGAAAAGTGGTTTTTCAACACTATCACAAGTGCAAAAAGTGTTTTTTCCACACTAATACAAGTGCAAAAGTGATTTCCTGCACCAACACAGGTGCGAAAAGTGGTTTTTCAACACTGACACAAGTGCGAAAAGTGGTTTTTCAACACTAACACAAGTGCGAAAAGTGTTTTTTCAACAATAACACAAGTGCGAAAAGTGGATTTTCCACACTAATACAAGTGCAAAAGTGGTTTCCTGCACCAACACAAGTGCGAAAAGTGGTTTTTCAACACTAACACAAGTGCGAAAAGTGGTTTTTCAACACTATCACAAGTGCAAAAAGTGTTTTTTCCACAATAATACAAGTGCAAAAGTGGTTTCCTGCACCAACATAAGTGCGAAAAGTGGTTTTTCAACACTAACACAAGTGCGAAAAGTGGTTTTTCAACAATATCACAAGTGCGAAAAGTGGTTTTTCCACACTAATACAAGTGCAAAAGTGGTTTCCTGCACCAACACAAGTGCGAAAAGTGGTTTTTCAACACTAACACAAGTGCGAAAAGTGGTTTTTCAACACTAACACAAGTGCAAAAAGTGGTTTTTCCACACTAATACAAGTGCAAAAAGTGTTTTTTCCACAGTAATACAAGTGCAAAAGTGGTTTCCTGCACCAACACAAGTGCGAAAAGTGGTTTTTCAACACTATCACAAGTGCAAAAAGTGGATTTTCAACACTAACACAAGTGCGAAAAGTGGTTTTTCAACACTATCACAAGTGCAAAAAGTGTTTTTTCAACACTAACACAAGTGCGAAAAGTGGTTTTTCAACACTAACACAAGTGCGAAAAGTGGTTTTTCAACACTATCACAAGTGCAAAAAGTGTTTTTTCCACACTAATGCAAGTGCAAAAGTGGTTTCCTGCACCAACACAAGTGCGAAAAGTGTTTTTTCAACACTTACACAAGTGCGAAAAGTGGTTTTCTTCACCAACACAAGTGCAAAAAGTGGATTTTCAACACTAACACAAGTGCAAAAAGTGGTTTTTCAACACTATCACAAATGCAAAAAGTGGTTTTTCCACACTAATACAAGTGCAATAGTGTTTTCCTGCACCAACACAAGTGCGAAAAGTGGTTTTTCAACACTAACACAAGTGCAAAAAGTGGTTTTTCCACACTAATACAAGTGCAAAAGTGGTTTCCTGCACCAACACAAGTGCGAAAAGTGGTTTTTCAACACTAACACAAGTGCGAAAAGTGGTTTTTCAACACTATCACAAGTGCAAAAAGTGTTTTTTCCACACTAATACAAGTGCAAAAGTGATTTCCTGCACCAACACAGGTGCGAAAAGTGGTTTTTCAACACTGACACAAGTGCGAAAAGTGGTTTTTCAACACTAACACAAGTGCGAAAAGTGTTTTTTCAACAATAACACAAGTGCGAAAAGTGGTTTTTCCACACTAATACAAGTGCAAAAGTGGTTTCCTGCACCAACACAAGTGCGAAAAGTGGTTTTTCAACACTAACACAAGTGCGAAAAGTGGTTTTTCAACACTATCACAAGTGCAAAAAGTGTTTTTTCCACAATAATACAAGTGCAAAAGTGGTTTCCTGCACCAACACAACTGCGAAAAGTGGTTTTTCAACACTAACACAAGTGCGAAAAGTGGTTTTTCAACAATATCACAAGTGCGAAAAGTGGTTTTTCCACACTAATACAAGTGCAAAAGTGGTTTCCTGCACCAACACAAGTGCGAAAAGTGGTTTTTCAACACTAACACAAGTGCGAAAAGTGGTTTTTCAACACTAACACAAGTGCGAAAAGTGGTTTTTCCACACTAATACAAGTGCAAAAAGTGTTTTTTCCACAGTAATACAAGTGCAAAAGTGGTTTCCTGCACCAACACAAGTGCGAAAAGTGGTTTTTCAACACTGACACAAGTGCGAAAAGTGGTTTTTCAACACTAACACAAGTGCGAAAAGTGTTTTTTCAACAATAACACAAGTGCGAAAAGTGGTTTTTCCACACTAATACAAGTGCAAAAGTGGTTTCCTGCACCAACACAAGTGCGAAAAGTGGTTTTTCAACACTAACACAAGTGCGAAAAGTGGTTTTTCAACACTATCACAAGGGTCAAAAGTGTTTTTTCCACACTAATACAAGTGCAAAAGTGGTTTCCTGCACCAACACAAGTGCGAAAAGTGGTTTTTCAACACTAACACAAGTGCGAAAAGTGGTTTTTCAACACTAACACAAGTGCGAAAAGTGGTTTTTCCACACTAATACAAGTGCAAAAAGTGTTTTTTCCACAGTAATACAAGTGCAAAAGTGGTTTCCTGCACCAACACAAGTGCGAAAAGTGGTTTTTCAACACTATCACAAGTGCAAAAAGTGGATTTTCAACACTAACACAAGTGCGAAAAGTGGTTTTGCAACACTATCACAAGTGCAAAAAGTGTTTTTTCAACACTAACACAAGTGCGAAAAGTGGTTTTTCAACACTAACACAAGTGCGAAAAGTGGTTTTTCAACACTATCACAAGTGCAAAAAGTGTTTTTTCCACACTAATACAAGTGCAAAAGTGGTTTCCTGCACCAACACAGGTGCGAAAAGTGGTTTTTCAACACTGACACAAGTGCGAAAAGTGGTTTTTCAACACTAGCACAAGTGCGAAAAGTATTTTTTCAACAATAACACAAGTGCGAAAAGTGGTTTTTCCACACTAATACAAGTGCAAAAGTGGTTTCCTGCACCAACACAAGTGCGAAAAGTGGTTTTTCAACACTAACACAAGTGCGAAAAGTGGTTTTTCAACACTATCACAAGGGCAAAAAGTGTTTTTTCCACACTAATACAAGTGCAAAAGTGGTTTCCTGCACCAACACATGTGCGAAAAGTGGTTTTTCAACACTAACACAAGTGCCAAATGTAGTTTTTCAACACTAACACAAGTGCGAAAAGTGGTTTTTCCACACTAATACAAGTGCAAAAAGTGTTTTTTCCACAGTAATACAAGTGCAAAAGTGATTTCCTGCACCAACACAGGTGCGAAAAGTGGTTTTTCAACACTGACACAAGTGCGAAAAGTGGTTTTTCAACACTAACACAAGTGCGAAAAGTGTTTTTTCAACAATAACACAAGTGCGAAAAGTGGTTTTTCCACACTAATACAAGTGCAAAAGTGGTTTCCTGCACCAACACAAGTGCGAAAAGTGGTTTTTCAACACTAACACAAGTGCGAAAAGTGGTTTTTCAACACTATCACAAGTGCAAAAAGTGTTTTTTCCACAATAATACAAGTGCAAAAGTGGTTTCCTGCACCAACACAAGTGCGAAAAGTGGTTTTTCAACACTAACACAAGTGCGAAAAGTGGTTTTTCAACAATATCACAAGTGCGAAAAGTGGTTTTTCCACACTAATGCAAGTGCAAAAGTGGTTTCCTGCACCAACACAAGTGCGAAAAGTGGTTTTTCAACACTAACACAAGTGCGAAAAGTGGTTTTTCAACACTAACACAAGTGCGAAAAGTGGTTTTTCCACACTAATACAAGTGCAAAAAGTGTTTTTTCCACAGTAATACAAGTGCAAAAGTGGTTTCCTGCACCAACACAAGTGCGAAAAGTGGTTTTTCAACACTGACACAAGTGCGAAAAGTGGTTTTTCAACACTAACACAAGTGCGAAAAGTGTTTTTTCAACAATAACACAAGTGCGAAAAGTGGTTTTTACACACTAATACAAGTGCAAAAGTGGTTTCCTGCACCAACACAAGTGCGAAAAGTGGTTTTTCAACACTAACACAAGTGCGAAAAGTGGTTTTTCAACACTATCACAAGTGCAAAAAGTGTTTTTTCCACACTAATACAAGTGCAAAAGTGGTTTCCTGCACCAACACAAGTGCGAAAAGTGGTTTTTCAACACTAACACAAGTGCGAAAAGTGGTTTTTCAACACTATCACAAGGGTAAAAAGTGTTTTTTCCACACTAATACAAGTGCAAAAGTGGTTTCCTGCACCAACACAAGTGCGAAAAGTGGTTTTTCAACACTAACACAAGTGCGAAAAGTGGTTTTTCAACACTAACACAAGTGCGAAAAGTGGTTTTTCCACACTAATACAAGTGCAAAAAGTGTTTTTTCCACAGTAATACAAGTGCAAAAGTGGTTTCCTGCACCAACACAAGTGCGAAAAGTGGTTTTTCAACACTATCACAAGTGCAAAAAGTGGATTTTCAACACTAACACAAGTGCGAAAAGTGGTTTTGCAACACTATCACAAGTGCAAAAAGTGTTTTTTCAACACTAACACAAGTGCGAAAAGTGGTTTTTCAACACTAACACAAGTGCGAAAAGTGGTTTTTCAACACTATCACAAGTGCAAAAAGTGTTTTTTCCACACTAATACAAGTGCAAAAGTGGTTTCCTGCACCAACACAGGTGCGAAAAGTGGTTTTTCAACACTGACACAAGTGCGAAAAGTGGTTTTTCAACACTAGCACAAGTGCGAAAAGTATTTTTTCAACAATAACACAAGTGCGAAAAGTGGTTTTTCCACACTAATACAAGTGCAAAAGTGGTTTCCTGCACCAACACAAGTGCGAAAAGTGGTTTTTCAACACTAACACAAGTGCGAAAAGTGGTTTTTCAACACTATCACAAGGGCAAAAAGTGTTTTTTCCACACTAATACAAGTGCAAAAGTGGTTTCCTGCACCAACACAAGTGCGAAAAGTGGTTTTTCAACACTAACACAAGTGCCAAATGTAGTTTTTCAACACTAACACAAGTGCGAAAAGTGGTTTTTCCACACTAATACAAGTGCAAAAAGTGTTTTTTCCACAGTAATACAAGTGCAAAAGTGGTTTCCTGCACCAACACAGTGCGAAAAGTGGTTTTTCAACACTATCACAAGTGCAAAAAGTGTTTTTTCCACACTAATACAAGTGCAAAAGTGGTTTCCTGCACCAACACAAGTGCGAAAAGTGGTTTTTCAACACTAACACAAGTGCGAAAAGTGGTTTTTCAACACTATCACAAGGGTAAAAAGTGTTTTTTCCACACTAATACAAGTGCAAAAGTGGTTTCCTGCACCAACACAAGTGCGAAAAGTGGTTTTTCAACACTAACACAAGTGCGAAAAGTGGTTTTTCAACACTAACACAAGTGCGAAAAGTGGTTTTTCCACACTAATACAAGTGCAAAAAGTGTTTTTTCCACAGTAATACAAGTGCAAAAGTGGTTTCCTGCACCAACACAAGTGCGAAAAGTGGTTTTTCAACACTATCACAAGTGCAAAAAGTGGATTTTCAACACTAACACAAGTGCGAAAAGTGGTTTTGCAACACTATCACAAGTGCAAAAAGTGTTTTTTCAACACTAACACAAGTGCGAAAAGTGGTTTTTCAACACTAACACAAGTGCGAAAAGTGGTTTTTCAACACTATCACAAGTGCAAAAAGTGTTTTTTCCACACTAATACAAGTGCAAAAGTGGTTTCCTGCACCAACACAGGTGCGAAAAGTGGTTTTTCAACACTGACACAAGTGCGAAAAGTGGTTTTTCAACACTAGCACAAGTGCGAAAAGTATTTTTTCAACAATAACACAAGTGCGAAAAGTGGTTTTTCCACACTAATACAAGTGCAAAAGTGGTTTCCTGCACCAACACAAGTGCGAAAAGTGGTTTTTCAACACTAACACAAGTGCGAAAAGTGGTTTTTCAACACTATCACAAGGGCAAAAAGTGTTTTTTCCACACTAATACAAGTGCAAAAGTGGTTTCCTGCACCAACACAAGTGCGAAAAGTGGTTTTTCAACACTAACACAAGTGCCAAATGTAGTTTTTCAACACTAACACAAGTGCGAAAAGTGGTTTTTCCACACTAATACAAGTGCAAAAAGTGTTTTTTCCACAGTAATACAAGTGCAAAAGTGGTTTCCTGCACCAACACAGTGCGAAAAGTGGTTTTTCAACACTAACACAAGTGCGAAAAGTGGTTTTTCAACACTAACACAAGTGCGCAAAGTGGTTTTTCAACACTAACACAAGTGCGAAAAGTGGTTTTTCAACACTAACACAAGTGCGAAAAGTGGTTTTTCAACACTATCACAAGTGCAAAAAGTGTTTTTTCCACGCTAATACAAGTGCAAAAGTGATTTCCTGCACCAACACAGGTGCGAAAAGTGGTTTTTCAACACTGACACAAGTGCGAAAAGTGGTTTTTCAACACTAACACAAGTGCGAAAAGTGTTTTTTCAACAATAACACAAGTGCGAAAAGTGGTTTTTCCACACTAATACAAGTGCAAAAGTGGTTTCCTGCACCAACACAAGTGCGAAAAGTGGTTTTTCAACACTAACACAAGTGCGAAAAGTGGTTTTTCAACACTATCACAAGTGCAAAAAGTGTTTTTTCCACAATAATACAAGTGCAAAAGTGGTTTCCTGCACCAACATAAGTGTGAAAAGTGGTTTTTCAACACTAACACAAGTGCGAAAAGTGGTTTTTCAACAATATCACAAGTGCGAAAAGTGGTTTTTCCACACTAATACAAGTGCAAAAGTGGTTTCCTGCACCAACACAAGTGCGAAAAGTGGTTTTTCAACACTAACACAAGTGCGAAAAGTGGTTTTTCAACACTAACACAAGTGCGAAAAGTGGTTTTTCCACACTAATACAAGTGCAAAAAGTGTTTTTTCCACAGTAATACAAGTGCAAAAGTGGTTTCCTGCACCAACACAAGTGCGAAAAGTGGTTTTTCAACACTATCACAAGTGCAAAAAGTGGATTTTCAACACTAACACAAGTGCGAAAAGTGGTTTTTCAACACTATCACAAGTGCAAAAAGTGTTTTTTCAACACTAACACAAGTGCGAAAAGTGGTTTTTCAACACTAACACAAGTGCGAAAAGTGGTTTTTCAACACTATCACAAGTGCAAAAAGTGTTTTTTCCACACTAATGCAAGTGCAAAAGTGGTTTCCTGCACCAACACAAGTGCGAAAAGTGTTTTTTCAACACTTACACAAGTGCGAAAAGTGGTTTTCTTCACCAACACAAGTGCAAAAAGTGGATTTTCAACACTAACACAAGTGCAAAAAGTGGTTTTTCAACACTATCACAAATGCAAAAAGTGGTTTTTCCACACTAATACAAGTGCAATAGTGTTTTCCTGCACCAACACAAGTGCGAAAAGTGGTTTTTCAACACTAACACAAGTGCAAAAAGTGGTTTTTCCACACTAATACAAGTGCAAAAGTGGTTTCCTGCACCAACACAAGTGCGAAAAGTGGTTTTTCAACACTAACACAAGTGCGAAAAGTGGTTTTTCAACACTATCACAAGTGCAAAAAGTGTTTTTTCCACACTAATACAAGTGCAAAAGTGATTTCCTGCACCAACACAGGTGCGAAAAGTGGTTTTTCAACACTGACACAAGTGCGAAAAGTGGTTTTTCAACACTAACACAAGTGCGAAAAGTGTTTTTTCAAGAATAACACAAGTGCGAAAAGTGGTTTTTCCACACTAATACAAGTGCAAAAGTGGTTTCCTGCACCAACACAAGTGCGAAAAGTGGTTTTTCAACACTAACACAAGTGCGAAAAGTGGTTTTTCAACACTATCACAAGTGCAAAAAGTGTTTTTTCCACAATAATACAAGTGCAAAAGTGGTTTCCTGCACCAACACAAGTGCGAAAAGTGGTTTTTCAACACTAACACAAGTGCGAAAAGTGGTTTTTCAACAATATCACAAGTGCGAAAAGTGGTTTTTCCACACTAATACAAGTGCAAAAGTGGTTTCCTGCACCAACACAAGTGCGAAAAGTGGTTTTTCAACACTAACACAAGTGCGAAAAGTGGTTTTTCAACACTAACACAAGTGCGAAAAGTGGTTTTTCCACACTAATACAAGTGCAAAAAGTGTTTTTTCCACAGTAATACAAGTGCAAAAGTGGTTTCCTGCACCAACACAAGTGCGAAAAGTGGTTTTTCAACACTGACACAAGTGCGAAAAGTGGTTTTTCAACACTAACACAAGTGCGAAAAGTGTTTTTTCAACAATAACACAAGTGCGAAAAGTGGTTTTTCCACACTAATACAAGTGCAAAAGTGGTTTCCTGCACCAACACAAGTGCGAAAAGTGGTTTTTCAACACTAACACAAGTGCGAAAAGTGGTTTTTCAACACTATCACAAGTGCAAAAAGTGTTTTTTCCACAATAATACAAGTGCAAAAGTGGTTTCCTGCACCAACACAAGTGCGAAAAGTGGTTTTTCAACACTAACACAAGTGCGAAAAGAGGTTTTTCAACAATATCACAAGTGCGAAAAGTGGTTTTTCCACACTAATACAAGTGCAAAAGTGGTTTCCTGCACCAACACAAGTGCGAAAAGTGGTTTTTCAACACTAACACAAGTGCGAAAAGTGGTTTTTCAACACTAACACAAGTGCGAAAAGTGGTTTTTCCACACTAATACAAGTGCAAAAAGTGTTTTTTCCACAGTAATACAAGTGCAAAAGTGGTTTCCTGCACCAACACAAGTGCGAAAAGTGGTTTTTCAACACTATCACAAGTGCAAAAAGTGGATTTTCAACACTAATACAAGTGCGAAAAGTGGGTTTTTCAACACTATCACAAGTGCAAAAAGTGGTTTTTCAACACTAACACAAGTGCGAAAAGTGGTTTTTCAACACTAACACAAGTGCGAAAAGTGGTTTTTCAACACTATCACAAGTGCAAAAAGTGTTTTTTCCACACTAATACAAGTGCAAAAGTGGTTTCCTGCACCAACACAAGTGCGAAAAGTGGTTTTTCAACACTTACACAAGTGCGAAAAGTGGTTTTCTTCACCAACACAAGTGCAAAAAGTGGATTTTCAACACTAACACAAGTGCGAAAAGTGGTTTTTCAACACTAACACAAGTGCAAAAAGTGGTTTTTCAACACTAACACAAGTGCGAAAAGTGGTTTTTCAACACTATCACAAATGCAAAAAGTGGTTTTTCCACACTAATACAAGTGCAATAGTGTTTTCCTGCACCAACACCAGTGCGAAAAGTGGTTTTTCAACACTAACACAAGTGCAAAAAGTGGTCTTTCAACACTAATACAAGTGCGAAAAGTGGTTTTTCCACACTAATACAAGTGCAAAAGTGGTTTCCTGCACCAACACAAGTGCGAAAAGTGGTTTTTCAACACTAAATCAAGTGCGAAAAGTGGTTTTTCAACACTAACACAAGTGCGAAAAGTGTTTTTTCCACACTAATACAACTGCAAAAGTGGTTTTTCAACACTAACACAAGTGCAAAAAGTGGTTTTTCCACACTAATACAAGTGCAAAAGTGGTTTCCTGCACCAACACAAGTGTGAAAAGTGGTTTTTCAACACTAACACAAGTGCGAAAAGTATTTTTTCCACACTAATACAACTGCAAAAGTGGTTTTTTCAACACTAACACAAGTGCGAAAAGTGTTTTTTCAACACTAATACAAGTGCAAAAGTGGTTTCCTGCACCAACACAAGTGTGAAAAGTGGTTTTTCAACACTAACACAAGTGCGAAAAGTGGTTTTTCAACACTATCACAAGTGCAAAAAGTGTTTTTTCCACACTAATACAAGTGCAAAAGTGGTTTCCTGCACCAACACAAGTGCGAAAAGTGGTTTTTCAACACTAACACAAGTGCGAAAAGTGGTTTTTCAACACTAACACAAGTGCGAAAAGTGGTTTTTCCACACTAATACAAGTGCAAAAAGTGTTTTTTTCCACAGTAATACAAGTGCGAAAGTGGTTTCCTGCACCAACACAAGTGCGAAAAGTGGTTTTTCAACACTATCACAAGTGCAAAAAGTGGATTTTCAACACTAACACAAGTGCGAAAAGTGGTTTTGCAACACTATCACAAGTGCAAAAAGTGTTTTTTCAACACTAACACAAGTGCGAAAAGTGGTTTTTCAACACTAACACAAGTGCGAAAAGTGGTTTTTCAACACTATCACAAGTGCAAAAAGTGTTTTTTCCACACTAATACAAGTGCAAAAGTGGTTTCCTGCACCAACACAGGTGCGAAAAGTGGTTTTTCAACACTGACACAAGTGTGAAAAGTGGTTTTTCAACACTAACACAAGTGCGAAAAGTGTTTTTTCAACAATAACACAAGTGCGAAAAGTGGTTTTTCCACACTAATACAAGTGCAAAAGTGGTTTCCTGCACCAACACAAGTGCGAAAAGTGGTTTTTCAACACTAACACAAGTGCGAAAAGTGGTTTTTCAACACTATCACAAGGGTAAAAAGTGTTTTTTCCACACTAATACAAGTGCAAAAGTGGTTTCCTGCACCAACACAAGTGCGAAAAGTGGTTTTTCAACACTAACACAAGTGCGAAAAGTGGTTTTTCAACACTAACACAAGTGCGAAAAGTGGTTTTTCCACACTAATACAAGTGCAAAAAGTGTTTTTTCCACAGTAATACAAGTGCAAAAGTGGTTTCCTGCACCAACACAAGTGCGAAAAGTGGTTTTTTCAACACTATCACAAGTGCAAAAAGTGGATTTTCAACACTAACACAAGTGCGAAAAGTGGTTTTGCAACACTATCACAAGTGCAAAAAGTGTTTTTTCAACACTAACACAAGTGCGAAAAGTGGTTTTTCAACACTAACACAAGTGCGAAAAGTGGTTTTTCAACACTATCACAAGTGCGAAAAGTGTTTTTTCCACACTAATACAAGTGCAAAAGTGGTTTCCTGCACCAACACAAGTGCCAAAAGTGGTTTTTCAACACTAACACAAGTGCGAAAGTGGTTTTTCAACACTAACACAAGTGCGAAAAGTGGTTTTTCAACACTATCACAAGTGCAAAAAGTGTTTTTTCAACACTAACACAAGTGCGAAAAGTGGTTTTTCAACACTAACACAAGTGCGAAAAGTGGTTTTTCAACACTATCACAAGTGCAAAAAGTGTTTTTTCCACACTAATGCAAGTGCAAAAGTGGTTTCCTGCACCAACACAAGTGCGAAAAGTGTTTTTCAACACTTACACAAGTGCGAAAAGTGGTTTTCTTCACCAACACAAGTGCAAAAAGTGGATTTTCAACACTAACACAAGTGCAAAAAGTGGTTTTTCAACACTATCACAAATGCAAAAAGTGGTTTTTCCACACTAATACAAGTGCAATAGTGTTTTCCTGCACCAACACAAGTGCGAAAAGTGGTTTTTCAACACTAACACAAGTGCAAAAAGTGGTTTTTCCACACTAATACAAGTGCAAAAGTGGTTTCCTGCACCAACACAAGTGCGAAAAGTGGTTTTTCAACACTAACACAAGTGCGAAAAGTGGTTTTTCAACACTATCACAAGTGCAAAAAGTGTTTTTTCCACACTAATACAAGTGCAAAAGTGATTTCCTGCACCAACACAGGTGCGAAAAGTGGTTTTTCAACACTGACACAAGTGCGAAAAGTGGTTTTTCAACACTAACACAAGTGCGAAAAGTGTTTTTTCAACAATAACACAAGTGCGAAAAGTGGTTTTTCCACACTAATACAAGTGCAAAAGTGGTTTCCTGCACCAACACAAGTGCGAAAAGTGGTTTTTCAACACTAACACAAGTGCGAAAAGTGGTTTTTCAACACTATCACAAGTGCAAAAAGTGTTTTTTCCACAATAATACAAGTGCAAAAGTGGTTTCCTGCACCAACACAAGTGCGAAAAGTGGTTTTTCAACACTAACACAAGTGCGAAAAGTGGTTTTTCAACAATATCACAAGTGCGAAAAGTGGTTTTTCCACACTAATACAAGTGCAAAAGTGGTTTCCTGCACCAACACAAGTGCGAAAAGTGGTTTTTCAACACTAACACAAGTGCGAAAAGTGGTTTTTCAACACTAACACAAGTGCGAAAAGTGGTTTTTCCACACTAATACAAGTGCAAAAAGTGTTTTTTCCACAGTAATACAAGTGCAAAAGTGGTTTCCTGCACCAACACAAGTGCGAAAAGTGGTTTTTCAACACTGACACAAGTGCGAAAAGTGGTTTTTCAACACTAACACAAGTGCGAAAAGTGTTTTTTCAACAATAACACAAGTGCGAAAAGTGGTTTTTCCACACTAATACAAGTGCAAAAGTGGTTTCCTGCACCAACACAAGTGCGAAAAGTGGTTTTTCAACACTAACACAAGTGCGAAAAGTGGTTTTTCAACACTATCACAAGTGCAAAAAGTGTTTTTTGCACAATAATACAAGTGCAAAAGTGGTTTCCTGCACCAACACATTTGCGAAAAGTGGTTTTTCAACACTAACACAAGTGCGAAAAGAGGTTTTTCAACAATATCACAAGTGCGAAAAGTGGTTTTTCCACACTAATACAAGTGCAAAAGTGGTTTCCTGCACCAACACAAGTGCGAAAAGTGGTTTTTCAACACTAACACAAGTGCGAAAAGTGGTTTTTCAACACTAACACAAGTGCGAAAAGTGGTTTTTCCACACTAATACAAGTGCAAAAAGTGTTTTTTCCACAGTAATACAAGTGCAAAAGTGGTTTCCTGCACCAACACAAGTGCGAAAAGTGGTTTTTCAACACTATCACAAGTGCAAAAAGTGGATTTTCAACACTAATACAAGTGCGAAAAGTGGTTTTTCAACACTATCACAAGTGCAAAAAGTGTTTTTTCAACACTAACACAAGTGCGAAAAGTGGTTTTTCAACACTAACACAAGTGCGAAAAGTGGTTTTTCAACACTATCACAAGTGCAAAAAGTGTTTTTTCCACACTAATACAAGTGCAAAAGTGGTTTCCTGCACCAACACAAGTGCGAAAAGTGGTTTTTCAACACTTACACAAGTGCGAAAAGTGGTTTTCTTCACCAACACAAGTGCAAAAAGTGGATTTTCAACACTAACACAAGTGCGAAAAGTGGTTTTTCAACACTAACACAAGTGCAAAAAGTGGTTTTTCAACACTAACACAAGTGCGAAAAGTGGTTTTTCAACACTATCACAAATGCAAAAAGTGGTTTTTCCACACTAATACAAGTGCAATAGTGTTTTCCTGCACCAACACCAGTGCGAAAAGTGGTTTTTCAACACTAACACAAGTGCAAAAAGTGGTCTTTCAACACTAATACAAGTGCGAAAAGTGGTTTTTCCACACTAATACAAGTGCAAAAGTGGTTTCCTGCACCAACACAAGTGCGAAAAGTGGTTTTTCAACACTAAATCAAGTGCGAAAAGTGGTTTTTCAACACTAACACAAGTGCGAAAAGTGTTTTTTCCACACTAATACAACTGCAAAAGTGGTTTTTCAACACTAACACAAGTGCAAAAAGTGGTTTTTCCACACTAATACAAGTGCAAAAGTGGTTTCCTGCACCAACACAAGTGTGAAAAGTGGTTTTTCAACACTAACACAAGTGCGAAAAGTATTTTTTCCACACTAATACAACTGCAAAAGTGGTTTTTCAACACTAACACAAGTGCGAAAAGTGTTTTTTCAACACTAATACAAGTGCAAAAGTGGTTTCCTGCACCAACACAAGTGTGAAAAGTGGTTTTTCAACACTAACACAAGTGCGAAAAGTGGTTTTTCAACACTATCACAAGTGCAAAAAGTGTTTTTTCCACACTAATACAAGTGCAAAAGTGGTTTCCTGCACCAACACAAGTGCGAAAAGTGGTTTTTCAACACTAACACAAGTGCGAAAAGTGGTTTTTCAACACTAACACAAGTGCGAAAAGTGGTTTTTCCACACTAATACAAGTGCAAAAAGTGTTTTTTCCACAGTAATACAAGTGCAAAAGTGGTTTCCTGCACCAACACAAGTGCGAAAAGTGGTTTTTCAACACTATCACAAGTGCAAAAAGTGGATTTTAAACACTAACACAAGTGCGAAAAGTGGTTTTGCAACACTATCACAAGTGCAAAAAGTGTTTTTTCAACACTAACACAAGTGCGAAAAGTGGTTTTTCAACACTAACACAAGTGCGAAAAGTGGTTTTTCAACACTATCACAAGTGCAAAAAGTGTTTTTTCCACACTAATACAAGTGCAAAAGTGGTTTCCTGCACCAACACAGGTGCGAAAAGTGGTTTTTCAACACTGACACAAGTGTGAAAAGTGGTTTTTCAACACTAACACAAGTGCGAAAAGTGTTTTTTCAACAATAACACAAGTGCGAAAAGTGGTTTTTCCACACTAATACAAGTGCAAAAGTGGTTTCCTGCACCAACACAAGTGCGAAAAGTGGTTTTTCAACACTAACACAAGTGCGAAAAGTGGTTTTTCAACACTATCACAAGGGTAAAAAGTGTTTTTTCCACACTAATACAAGTGCAAAAGTGGTTTCCTGCACCAACACAAGTGCGAAAAGTGGTTTTTCAACACTAACACAAGTGCGAAAAGTGGTTTTTCAACACTAACACAAGTGCGAAAAGTGGTTTTTCCACACTAATACAAGTGCAAAAAGTGTTTTTTCCACAGTAATACAAGTGCAAAAGTGGTTTCCTGCACCAACACAAGTGCGAAAAGTGGTTTTTCAACACTATCACAAGTGCAAAAAGTGGATTTTCAACACTAACACAAGTGCGAAAAGTGGTTTTGCAACACTATCACAAGTGCAAAAAGTGTTTTTTCAACACTAACACAAGTGCGAAAAGTGGTTTTTCAACACTAACACAAGTGCGAAAAGTGGTTTTTCAACACTATCACAAGTGCGAAAAGTGTTTTTTCCACACTAATACAAGTGCAAAAGTGGTTTCCTGCACCAACACAAGTGCCAAAAGTGGTTTTTCAACACTAACACAAGTGCGAAAAGTGGTTTTTCAACACTAACACAAGTGCGAAAAGTGGTTTTTCAACACTATCACAAGTGCAAAAAGTGTTTTTTCAACACTAACACAAGTGCGAAAAGTGGTTTTTCAACACTAACACAAGAACGAAAAGTGGTTTTTGAACACTATCACAAGTGCAAAAAGTGTTTTTTCCACACTAATACAAGTGCAAAAGTGGTTTCCTGCACCAACACAAGTGTGAAAAGTGGTTTTTCAACACTAACACAAGTGCAAAAAGTGTTTTTTCAACACTAACACAAGTGCGAAAAGTGGTTTTTCAACACTAACACAAGTGCGAAAAGTGGTTTTTCCACACTAATACAAGTGCAAAAGTGGTTTCCTGCACCAACACAAGTGCGAAAAGTGGTCTTTCAACACTAACACAAGTGCGAAAAGTGGTTTTTCCACACTAATACAAGTGCAAAAGTGGTTTCCTGCACCAACACAAGTGCGAAAAGTGGTTTTTCAACACTAACACAAGTGCAAAAAGTGGTTTTTCAACACTAACACAAGTGCGAAAAGTGTTTTTTCCACACTAATACAAGTGCAAAAGTGGTTTCCTGCACCAACACAAGTGCGCAAAGTGGTTTTTCAACACTAACACAAGTGCGAAAAGTGGTTTTTCAACACTAACACAAGTGCGAAAAGTGTTTTTTCAACAATAACACAATCGCGAAAAGTGGTTTTTCCACACTAATACAAGTGCAAAAGTGGTTTCCTGCACCAACACAAGTGCGAAATGTGGTTTTTCAACACTAACACAAGTGCGAAAAGTGGTTTTTCAACACTATCACAAGTGCAAAAAGTGTTTTTTCCACACTAATACAAGTGCAAAAGTGGTTTCCTGCACCAACACAAGTGCGAAAAGTGGTTTTTCAACACTAACACAAGTGCGAAAAGTGGTTTTTCAACACTATCACAAGTGCAAAAAGTGTTTTTTCCACACTAATACAAGTGCAAAAGTGGTTTCCTGCACCAACACAAGTGCGAAAAGTGGTTTTTCAACACTAACACAAGTGCGAAAAGTGGTTTTTCAACACTAACACAAGTGCGAAAAGTGGTTTTTCCACACTAATACAAGTGCAAAAAGTGTTTTTTCCACAGTAATACAAGTGCAAAAGTGGTTTCCTGCACCAACACAAGTGCGAAAAGTGGTTTTTCAACACTATCACAAGTGCAAAAAGTGGATTTTCAACACTAACACAAGTGCGAAAAGTAGTTTTTCAACACTATCACAAGTGCAAAAAGTGTTTTTTCAACACTAACACAAGTGCGAAAAGTGGTTTTTCAACACTAACACAAGTGCGAAAAGTGGTTTTTCAACACTATCACAAGTGCAAAAAGTGTTTTTTCCACACTAATACAAGTGCAAAAGTGGTTTCCTGCACCAATACAAGTGCGAAAAGTGGTTTTTCAACACTTACACAAGTGCGAAAAGTGGTTTTCTTCACCAACACAAGTGCAAAAAGTGGCTTTTCAACACTAACACAAGTGCGAAAAGTGGTTTTTCAACACTAACACAAGTGCAAAAAGTGGTTTTTCAACACTAACACAAGTGCGAAAAGTGGTTTTTCAACACTAACACAAGTGCGAAAAGAGGTTTTTCAACAATATCACAAGTGCGAAAAGTGGTTTTTCCACACTAATACAAGTGCAAAAGTGGTTTCCTGCACCAACACAAGTGCGAAAAGTGGTTTTTCAACACTAACACAAGTGCGAAAAGTGGTTTTTCAACACTAACACAAGTGCGAAAAGTGGTTTTTCCACACTAATACAAGTGCAAAAAGTGTTTTTTCCACAGTAATACAAGTGCAAAAGTGGTTTCCTGCACCAACACAAGTGCGAAAAGTGGTTTTTCAACACTATCACAAGTGCAAAAAGTGGATTTTCAACACTAATACAAGTGCGAAAAGTGGTTTTTCAACACTATCACAAGTGCAAAAAGTGTTTTTTCAACACTAACACAAGTGCGAAAAGTGGTTTTTCAACACTAACACAAGTGCGAAAAGTGGTTTTTCAACACTATCACAAGTGCAAAAAGTGTTTTTTCCACACTAATACAAGTGCAAAAGTGGTTTCCTGCACCAACACAAGTGCGAAAAGTGGTTTTTCAACACTTACACAAGTGCGAAAAGTGGTTTTCTTCACCAACACAAGTGCAAAAAGTGGATTTTCAACACTAACACAAGTGCGAAAAGTGGTTTTTCAACACTAACACAAGTGCAAAAAGTGGTTTTTCAACACTAACACAAGTGCGAAAAGTGGTTTTTCAACACTATCACAAATGCAAAAAGTGGTTTTTCCACACTAATACAAGTGCAATAGTGTTTTCCTGCACCAACACCAGTGCGAAAAGTGGTTTTTCAACACTAACACAAGTGCAAAAAGTGGTCTTTCAACACTAATACAAGTGCGAAAAGTGGTTTTTCCACACTAATACAAGTGCAAAAGTGGTTTCCTGCACCAACACAAGTGCGAAAAGTGGTTTTTCAACACTAAATCAAGTGCGAAAAGTGGTTTTTCAACACTAACACAAGTGCGAAAAGTGTTTTTTCCACACTAATACAACTGCAAAAGTGGTTTTTCAACACTAACACAAGTGCAAAAAGTGGTTTTTCCACACTAATACAAGTGCAATAGTGTTTTCCTGCACCAACACAAGTGCGAAAAGTGGTTTTTCAACACTAACACAAGTGCAAAAAGTGGTCTTTCAACACTAATACAAGTGCGAAAAGTGGTTTTTCCACACTAATACAAGTGCAAAAGTGGTTTCCTGCACCAACACAAGTGCGAAAAGTGGTTTTTCAACACTAACACAAGTGCAAAAAGTGTTTTTTCCACACTAATACAAGTGCAAAAGTGGTTTCCTGCACCAACACAAGTGCGAAAAGTGGTTTTTCCACACTAATACAACTGCAAAAGTGGTTTTTCAACACTAACACAAGTGCGAAAAGTGGTTTTTCCACACTAATACAAGTGCAAAAGTGGTTTCCTGCACCAACACAAGTGCGAAAAGTGGTTTTTCAACACTATCACAAGTGCAAAAAGTCTTTTTTCCACACTAATACAAGTGCAAAAGTGGTTTCCTGCACCAACACAAGTGCGAAAAGTGGTTTTTCAACACTAACACAAGTGCGAAAAGTGGTTTTTCAACACTAACACAAGTGCGAAAAGTGGTTTTTCCACACTAATACAAGTGCAAAAAGTGTTTTTTCCACAGTAATACAAGTGCAAAAGTGGTTTCCTGCACCAACACAAGTGCGAAAAGTGGTTTTTCAACACTATCACAAGTGCAAAAAGTGGATTTTCAACACTAACACAAGTGCGAAAAGTGGTTTTGCAACACTATCACAAGTGCAAAAAGTGTTTTTTCAACACTAACACAAGTGCGAAAAGTGGTTTTTCAACACTAACACAAGTGCGAAAAGTGGTTTTTCAACACTATCACAAGTGCAAAAAGTGTTTTTTCCACACTAATACAAGTGCAAAAGTGGTTTCCTGCACCAACACAGGTGCGAAAAGTGGTTTTTCAACACTGACACAAGTGCGAAAAGTGGTTTTTCAACACTAACACAAGTGCGCAAAGTGTTTTTTCAACAATAACACAAGTGCGAAAAGTGGTTTTTCCACACTAATACAAGTGCGAAAGTGGTTTCCTGCACCAACACAAGTGCGAAAAGTGGTTTTTCAACACTAACACAAGTGCGAAAAGTGGTTTTTCAACACTATCACAAGGGCAAAAAGTGTTTTTTCCACACTATTACAAGTGCAAAAGTGGTTTCCTGCACCAACACAAGTGCGAAAAGTGGTTTTTCAACACTAACACAAGTGTGAAAAGTGGTTTTTCAACACTAACACAAGTGCGAAAAGTGGTTTTTCCACACTAATACAAGTGCAAAAAGTGTTTTTCCACAGTAATACAAGTGCAAAAGTGGTTTCCTGCACCAACACAAGTGCGAAAAGTGGTTTTTCAACACTATCACAAGTGCAAAAAGTGGCTTTTCAACACTAACACAAGTGCGAAAAGTGGTTTTTCAACACTATCACAAGTGCAAAAGTGGTTTCCTGCACCAACACAAGTGCGAAAAGTGGTTTTTCAACACTATCACAAGTGCAAAAAGTGGTTTTTCAACACTATCACAAGTGCAAAAAGTGTTTTTTCCACACTAATACAAGTGCAAAAGTGGTTTCCTGCACCAACACAAGTGCGAAAAGTGGTTTTTCAACACTAACACAAGTGCAAAAAGTGTTTTTTCAACACTAACACAAGTGCGAAAAGTGGTTTTTCAACACTAACACAAGTGCGAAAAGTGGTTTTTCCACACTAATACAAGTGCAAAAGTGGTTTCCTGCACCAACACTAGTGCGAAAAGTGGTTTTTCAACACTATCACAAGTGCAAAAAGTGGATTTTCAACACTAACACAAGTGCGAAAAGTGGTTTTGCAACACTATCACAAGTGCAAAAAGTGTTTTTTTCCACACTAATACAAGTGCAAAAGTGGTTTCCTGCACCAACACAAGTGCGAAAAGTGGTTTTTCAACACTAACACAAGTGTGAAAAGTGGTTTTTCAACACTAACACAAGTGCGAAAAGTGGTTTTTCCACACTAATACAAGTGCAAAAAGTGTTTTTTCCACAGTAATACAAGGGCAAAAGTGGTTTCCTGCACCAACACAAGTGCGAAAAGTGGTTTTTCAACACTATCACAAGTGCAAAAAGTGGATTTTCAACACTATCACAAGTGCGAAAAGTGTTTTTTCCACACTAATACAAGTGCAAAAGTGGTTTCCTGCACCAACACAAGTGCCAAAAGTGGTTTTTCAACACTAACACAAGTGCGAAAAGTGGTTTTTCAACACTAACACAAGTGCGAAAAGTGGTTTTTCAACACTATCACAAGTGCAAAAAGTGTTTTTTCAACACTAACACAAGTGCGAAAAGTGGTTTTTCAACACTAACACAAGTGCGAAAAGTGGTTTTTGAACACTATCACAAGTGCAAAAAGTGTTTTTTCCACACTAATACAAGTGCAAAAGTGGTTTCCTGCACCAACACAAGTGTGAAAAGTGGTTTTTCAACACTAACACAAGTGCAAAAAGTGTTTTTTCAACACTAACACAAGTGCGAAAAGTGGTTTTTCAACACTAACACAAGTGCGAAAAGTGGTTTTTCCACACTAATACAAGTGCAAAAGTGGTTTCCTGCACCAACACAAGTGCGAAAAGTGGTCTTTCAACACTAACACAAGTGCGAAAAGTGGTTTTTCCACACTAATACATGTGCAAAAGTGGTTTCCTGCACCAACACAAGTGCGAAAAGTGGTTTTTCAACACTAACACAAGTGCAAAAAGTGGTTTTTCAACACTAACACAAGTGCGAAAAGTGTTTTTTCCACACTAATACAAGTGCAAAAGTGGTTTCCTGCACCAACACAAGTGCGCAAAGTGGTTTTTCAACACTAACACAAGTGCGAAAAGTGGTTTTTCAACACTAACACAAGTGCGAAAAGTGTTTTTTCAACAATAACACAATCGCGAAAAGTGGTTTTTCCACACTAATACAAGTGCAAAAGTGGTTTCCTGCACCAACACAAGTGCGAAATGTGGTTTTTCAACACTAACACAAGTGCGAAAAGTGGTTTTTCAACACTATCACAAGTGCAAAAAGTGTTTTTTCCACACTAATACAAGTGCAAAAGTGGTTTCCTGCACTAACACAAGTGCGAAAAGTGGTTTTTCAACACTAACACAAGTGCGAAAAGTGGTTTTTCAACACTATCACAAGTGCAAAAAGTGTTTTTTCCACACTAATACAAGTGCAAAAGTGGTTTCCTGCACCAACACAAGTGCGAAAAGTGGTTTTTCAACACTAACACAAGTGCGAAAAGTGGTTTTTCAACACTAACACAAGTGCGAAAAGTGGTTTTTCCACACTAATACAAGTGCAAAAAGTGTTTTTTCCACAGTAATACAAGTGCAAAAGTGGTTTCCTGCACCAACACAAGTGCGAAAAGTGGTTTTTCAACACTATCACAAGTGCAAAAAGTGGATTTTCAACACTAACACAAGTGCGAAAAGTAGTTTTTCAACACTATCACAAGTGCAAAAAGTGTTTTTTCAACACTAACACAAGTGCGAAAAGTGGTTTTTCAACACTAACACAAGTGCGAAAAGTGGTTTTTCAACACTATCACAAGTGCAAAAAGTGTTTTTTCCACACTAATACAAGTGCAAAAGTGGTTTCCTGCACCAACACAAGTGCGAAAAGTGGTTTTTCAACACTTACACAAGTGCGAAAAGTGGTTTTCTTCACCAACACAAGTGCAAAAAGTGGCTTTTCAACACTAACACAAGTGCGAAAAGTGGTTTTTCAACACTAACACAAGTGCAAAAAGTGGTTTTTCAACACTAACACAAGTGCGAAAAGTGGTTTTTCAACACTATCACAAATGCAAAAAGTGGTTTTTCCACACTAATACAAGTGCAATAGTGTTTTCCTGCACCAACACAAGTGCGAAAAGTGGTTTTTCAACACTAACACAAGTGCAAAAAGTGGTCTTTCAACACTAATACAAGTGCGAAAAGTGGTTTTTCCACACTAATACAAGTGCAAAAGTGGTTTCCTGCACCAACACAAGTGCGAAAAGTGGTTTTTCAACACTAACACAAGTGCAAAAAGTGTTTTTTCCACACTAATACAAGTGCAAAAGTGGTTTCCTGCACCAACACAAGTGCGAAAAGTGGTTTTTCCACACTAATACAACTGCAAAAGTGGTTTTTCAACACTAACACAAGTGCGAAAAGTGGTTTTTCCACACTAATACAAGTGCAAAAGTGGTTTCCTGCACCAACACAAGTGCGAAAAGTGGTTTTTCAACACTATCACAAGTGCAAAAAGTCTTTTTTCCACACTAATACAAGTGCAAAAGTGGTTTCCTGCACCAACACAAGTGCGAAAAGTGGTTTTTCAACACTAACACAAGTGCGAAAAGTGGTTTTTCAACACTAACACAAGTGCGAAAAGTGGTTTTTCCACACTAATACAAGTGCAAAAAGTGTTTTTTCCACAGTAATACAAGTGCAAAAGTGGTTTCCTGCACCAACACAAGTGCGAAAAGTGGTTTTTCAACACTATCACAAGTGCAAAAAGTGGATTTTCAACACTAACACAAGTGCGAAAAGTGGTTTTGCAACACTATCACAAGTGCAAAAAGTGTTTTTTCAACACTAACACAAGTGCGAAAAGTGGTTTTTCAACACTAACACAAGTGCGAAAAGTGGTTTTTCAACACTATCACAAGTGCAAAAAGTGTTTTTTCCACACTAATACAAGTGCAAAAGTGGTTTCCTGCACCAACACAGGTGCGAAAAGTGGTTTTTCAACACTGACACAAGTGCGAAAAGTGGTTTTTCAACACTAACACAAGTGCGCAAAGTGTTTTTTCAACAATAACACAAGTGCGAAAAGTGGTTTTTCCACACTAATACAAGTGCGAAAGTGGTTTCCTGCACCAACACAAGTGCGAAAAGTGGTTTTTCAACACTAACACAAGTGCGAAAAGTGGTTTTTCAACACTATCACAAGGGCAAAAAGTGTTTTTTCCACACTATTACAAGTGCAAAAGTGGTTTCCTGCACCAACACAAGTGCGAAAAGTGGTTTTTCAACACTAACACAAGTGTGAAAAGTGGTTTTTCAACACTAACACAAGTGCGAAAAGTGGTTTTTCCACACTAATACAAGTGCAAAAAGTGTTTTTTCCACAGTAATACAAGTGCAAAAGTGGTTTCCTGCACCAACACAAGTGCGAAAAGTGGTTTTTCAACACTATCACAAGTGCAAAAAGTGGCTTTTCAACACTAACACAAGTGCGAAAAGTGGTTTTTCAACACTATCACAAGTGCAAAAGTGGTTTCCTGCACCAACACAAGTGCGAAAAGTGGTTTTTCAACACTATCACAAGTGCAAAAAGTGGTTTTTCAACACTATCACAAGTGCAAAAAGTGTTTTTTCCACACTAATACAAGTGCAAAAGTGGTTTCCTGCACCAACACAAGTGCGAAAAGTGGTTTTCAACACTAACACAAGTGCAAAAAGTGTTTTTTCAACACTAACACAAGTGCGAAAAGTGGTTTTTCAACACTAACACAAGTGCAAAAAGTGGTTTTTCCACACTAATACAAGTGCAAAAGTGGTTTCCTGCACCAACACTAGTGCGAAAAGTGGTTTTTCAACACTATCACAAGTGCAAAAAGTGGATTTTCAACACTAACACAAGTGCGAAAAGTGGTTTTGCAACACTATCACAAGTGCAAAAAGTGTTTTTTTCCACACTAATACAAGTGCAAAAGTGGTTTCCTGCACCAACACAAGTGCGAAAAGTGGTTTTTCAACACTAACACAAGTGCGAAAAGTGGTTTTTCAACACTAACACAAGTGCGAAAAGTGGTTTTTCCACACTAATACAAGTGCAAAAAGTGTTTTTTCCACAGTAATACAAGGGCAAAAGTGGTTTCCTGCACCAACACAAGTGCGAAAAGTGGTTTTTCAACACTATCACAAGTGCAAAAAGTGGATTTTCAACACTAACACAAGTGCGAAAAGTGGTTTTGCAACACTATCACAAGTGCAAAAAGTGTTTTTTCAACACTAACACAAGTGCGAAAAGTGGTTTTTCAACACTAACACAAGTGCGAAAAGTGGTTTTTCAACACTATCACAAGTGCAAAAAGTGTTTTTTCCACACTAATACAAGTGCAAAAGTGGTTTCCTGCACCAACACAGGTGCGAAAAGTGGTTTTTCAACACTGACACAAGTGCGAAAAGTGGTTTTTCAACACTAACACAAGTGCGAAAAGTGTTTTTTCAACAATAACACAAGTGCGAAAAGTGGTTTTTCCACACTAATAAAAGTGCAAAAGTGGTTTCCTGCACCAACACAAGTGCGAAAAGTGGTTTTTCAACACTAACACAAGTGCGAAAAGTGGTTTTTCAACACTATCACAAGGGTAAAAAGTGTTTTTTCCACACTAATACAAGTGCAAAAGTGGTTTCCTGCACCAACACAAGTGCGAAAAGTGGTTTTTCAACACTAACACAAGTGCGAAAAGTGGTTTTTCAACACTAACACAAGTGCGAAAAGTGGTTTTTCCACACTAATACAAGTGCAAAAAGTGGTTTTGCAACACTATCACAAGTGCAAAAAGTGTTTTTTCAACACTAACACAAGTGCGAAAAGTGGTTTTTCAACACTAACACAAGTGCGAAAAGTGGTTTTTCAACACTATCACAAGTGCAAAAAGTGTTTTTTCCACACTAATACAAGTGCAAAAGTGGTTTCCTGCACCAACACAGGTGCGAAAAGTGGTTTTTCAACACTGACACAAGTGTGAAAAGTGGTTTTTCAACACTAACACAAGTGCGAAAAGTGTTTTTTCAACAATAACACAAGTGCGAAAAGTGGTTTTTCCACACTAATACAAGTGCAAAAGTGGTTTTTCAACACTATCACAAGGGTAAAAAGTGTTTTTTCCACACTAATACAAGTGCAAAAGTGGTTTCCTGCACCAACACAAGTGCGAAAAGTGGTTTTTCAACACTAACACAAGTGCGAAAAGTGGTTTTTCAACACTAACACAAGTGCGAAAAGTGGTTTTTCCACACTAATACAAGTGCAAAAAGTGTTTTTTCCACAGTAATACAAGTGCAAAAGTGGTTTCCTGCACCAACACAAGTGCGAAAAGTGGTTTTTCAACACTATCACAAGTGCAAAAAGTGGATTTTCAACACTAACACAAGTGCGAAAAGTGGTTTTGCAACACTATCACAAGTGCAAAAAGTGTTTTTTCAACACTAACACAAGTGCGAAAAGTGGTTTTTCAACACTAACACAAGTGCGAAAAGTGGTTTTTCAACACTATCACAAGTGCGAAAAGTGTTTTTTCAACACTATCACAAGTGCAAAAGTGGTTCCTGCACCAACACAAGTGCGAAAAGTGGTTTTTCAACACTATCACAAGTGCAAAAAGTGGTTTTTCAACACTATCACAAGTGCAAAAAGTGTTTTTTCCACACTAATACAAGTGCAAAAGTGGTTTCCTGCACCAACACAAGTGCGAAAAGTGGTTTTCAACACTAACACAAGTGCAAAAAGTGTTTTTTCAACACTAACACAAGTGCGAAAAGTGGTTTTTCAACACTAACACAAGTGCGAAAAGTGGTTTTTCCACACTAATACAAGTGCAAAAGTGGTTTCCTGCACCAACACAAGTGCGAAAAGTGGTTTTCAACACTAACACAAGTGCGAAAAGTGTTTTTCAACAATAACACAGTGCGAAAAGTGGTTTTTCAACACTAACACAAGTGCGAAAAGTGGTTTTTCAACACTATCACAAGGGTAAAAAAGTGTTTTTTCCACACTAATACAAGTGCAAAAGTGGTTTCCTGCACCAACACAAGTGCGAAAAGTGGTTTTTCAACACTAACACAAGTGCGAAAAGTGGTTTTTCAACACTAACACAAGTGCGAAAAGTGGTTTTTCCACACTAATACAAGTGCAAAAAGTGTTTTTTCCACAGTAATACAAGTGCAAAAGTGGTTTCCTGCACCAACACAAGTGCGAAAAGTGGTTTTTCAACACTATCACAAGTGCAAAAAGTGGATTTTCAACACTAACACAAGTGCGTAAAAGTGGTTTTGCAACACTATCACAAGTGCAAAAAGTGTTTTTTCAACACTAACACAAGTGCGAAAAGTGGTTTTTCAACACTAACACAAGTGCGAAAAGTGGTTTTTCAACACTATCACAAGTGCGAAAAGTGTTTTTTCAACACTATCACAAGTGCAAAAGTGGTTTCCTGCACCAACACAAGTGCGAAAAGTGGTTTTTCAACACTATCACAAGTGCAAAAAGTGGTTTTTCAACACTATCACAAGTGCAAAAAGTGTTTTTTCCACACTAATACAAGTGCAAAAGTGGTTTCCTGCACCAACACAAGTGCGAAAAGTGGTTTTCAACACTAACACAAGTGCAAAAAGTGTTTTTTCAACACTAACACAAGTGCGAAAAGTGGTTTTTCAACACTAACACAAGTGCGAAAAGTGGTTTTTCCACACTAATACAAGTGCAAAAGTGGTTTCCTGCACCAACACTAGTGCGAAAAGTGGTTTTTCAACACTATCACAAGTGCAAAAAGTGGATTTTCAACACTAACACAAGTGCGAAAAGTGGTTTTGCAACACTATCACAAGTGCAAAAAGTGTTTTTTTCCACACTAATACAAGTGCAAAAGTGGTTTCCTGCACCAACACAAGTGCGAAAAGTGGTTTTTCAACACTAACACAAGTGCGAAAAGTGGTTTTTCAACACTAACACAAGTGCGAAAAGTGGTTTTTCCACACTAATACAAGTGCAAAAAGTGTTTTTTCCACAGTAATACAAGGGCAAAAGTGGTTTCCTGCACCAACACAAGTGCGAAAAGTGGTTTTTCAACACTATCACAAGTGCAAAAAGTGGATTTTCAACACTAACACAAGTGCGAAAAGTGGTTTTGCAACACTATCACAAGTGCAAAAAGTGTTTTTTCAACACTAACACAAGTGCGAAAAGTGGTTTTTCAACACTAACACAAGTGCGAAAAGTGGTTTTTCAACACTATCACAAGTGCAAAAAGTGTTTTTTCCACACTAATACAAGTGCAAAAGTGGTTTCCTGCACCAACACAGGTGCGAAAAGTGGTTTTTCAACACTGACACAAGTGCGAAAAGTGGTTTTTCAACACTAACACAAGTGCGAAAAGTGTTTTTTCAACAATAACACAAGTGCGAAAAGTGGTTTTTCCACACTAATAAAAGTGCAAAAGTGGTTTCCTGCACCAACACAAGTGCGAAAAGTGGTTTTTCAACACTAACACAAGTGCGAAAAGTGGTTTTTCAACACTATCACAAGGGTAAAAAGTGTTTTTTCCACACTAATACAAGTGCAAAAGTGGTTTCCTGCACCAACACAAGTGCGAAAAGTGGTTTTTCAACACTAACACAAGTGCGAAAAGTGGTTTTTCAACACTAACACAAGTGCGAAAAGTGGTTTTTCCACACTAATACAAGTGCAAAAAGTGGTTTTGCAACACTATCACAAGTGCAAAAAGTGTTTTTTCAACACTAACACAAGTGCGAAAAGTGGTTTTTCAACACTAACACAAGTGCGAAAAGTGGTTTTTCAACACTATCACAAGTGCAAAAAGTGTTTTTTCCACACTAATACAAGTGCAAAAGTGGTTTCCTGCACCAACACAGGTGCGAAAAGTGGTTTTTCAACACTGACACAAGTGTGAAAAGTGGTTTTTCAACACTAACACAAGTGCGAAAAGTGTTTTTTCAACAATAACACAAGTGCGAAAAGTGGTTTTTCCACACTAATACAAGTGCAAAAGTGGTTTCCTGCACCAACACAAGTGCGAAAAGTGGTTTTTCAACACTAACACAAGTGCGAAAAGTGGTTTTTCAACACTATCACAAGGGTAAAAAGTGTTTTTTCCACACTAATACAAGTGCAAAAGTGGTTTCCTGCACCAACACAAGTGCGAAAAGTGGTTTTTCAACACTAACACAAGTGCGAAAAGTGGTTTTTCAACACTAACACAAGTGCGAAAAGTGGTTTTTCCACACTAATACAAGTGCAAAAAGTGTTTTTTCCACAGTAATACAAGTGCAAAAGTGGTTTCCTGCACCAACACAAGTGCGAAAAGTGGTTTTTCAACACTATCACAAGTGCAAAAAGTGGATTTTCAACACTAACACAAGTGCGAAAAGTGGTTTTGCAACACTATCACAAGTGCAAAAAGTGTTTTTTCAACACTAACACAAGTGCGAAAAGTGGTTTTTCAACACTAACACAAGTGCGAAAAGTGGTTTTTCAACACTATCACAAGTGCGAAAAGTGTTTTTTCCACACTAATACAAGTGCAAAAGTGGTTTCCTGCACCAACACAAGTGCCAAAAGTGGTTTTTCAACACTAACACAAGTGCGAAAAGTGGTTTTTCAACACTAACACAAGTGCGAAAAGTGGTTTTTCAACACTATCACAAGTGCAAAAAGTGTTTTTTCAACACTAACACAAGTGCGAAAAGTGGTTTTTCAACACTAACACAAGTGCGAAAAGTGGTTTTTGAACACTATCACAAGTGCAAAAAGTGTTTTTTCCACAATAATACAAGTGCAAAAGTGGTTTCCTGCACCAACACAAGTGTGAAAAGTGGTTTTTCAACACTAACACAAGTGCAAAAAGTGTTTTTTCAACACTAACACAAGTGCGAAAAGTGGTTTTTCAACACTAACACAAGTGCGAAAAGTGGTTTTTCCACACTAATACAAGTGCAAAAGTGGTTTCCTGCACCAACACAAGTGCGAAAAGTGGTCTTTCAACACTAACACAAGTGCGAAAAGTGGTTTTTCCACACTAATACAAGTGCAAAAGTGGTTTCCTGCACCAACACAAGTGCGAAAAGTGGTTTTTCAACACTAACACAAGTGCGAAAAGTGGTTTTTCAACACTAACACAAGTGCGAAAAGTGTTTTTTCCACACTAATACAAGTGCAAAAGTGGTTTCCTGCACCAACACAAGTGCGCAAAGTGGTTTTTCAACACTAACACAAGTGCGAAAAGTGGTTTTTCAACACTAACACAAGTGCGAAAAGTGTTTTTTCAACAATAACACAATCGCGAAAAGTGGTTTTTCCACACTAATACAAGTGCAAAAGTGGTTTCCTGCACCAACACAAGTGCGAAATGTGGTTTTTCAACACTAACACAAGTGCGAAAAGTGGTTTTTCAACACTATCACAAGTGCAAAAAGTGTTTTTTCCACACTAATACAAGTGCAAAAGTGGTTTCCTGCACCAACACAAGTGCGAAAAGTGGTTTTTCAACACTAACACAAGTGCGAAAAGTGGTTTTTCAACACTATCACAAGTGCAAAAAGTGTTTTTTCCACACTAATACAAGTGCAAAAGTGGTTTCCTGCACCAACACAAGTGCGAAAAGTGTTTTTTCAACACTAACACAAGTGTGAAAAGTGGTTTTTCAACACTAACACAAGTGCGAAAAGTGGTTTTTCCACACTAATACAAGTGCAAAAAGTGTTTTTTCCACAGTAATACAAGTGCAAAAGTGGTTTCCTGCACCAACACAAGTGCGAAAAGTGGTTTTTCAACACTATCACAAGTGCAAAAAGTGGATTTTCAACACTAACACAAGTGCGAAAAGTAGTTTTTCAACACTATCACAAGTGCAAAAAGTGTTTTTTCAACACTAACACAAGTGCGAAAAGTGGTTTTGCAACACTATCACAAGTGCAAAAAGTGTTTTTTTCCACACTAATACAAGTGCAAAAGTGGTTTCCTGCACCAACACAAGTGCGAAAAGTGGTTTTTCAACACTAACACAAGTGCGAAAAGTGGTTTTTCAACACTAACACAAGTGCGAAAAGTGGTTTTTCCACACTAATACAAGTGCAAAAAGTGTTTTTTCCACAGTAATACAAGTGCAAAAGTGGTTTCCTGCACCAACACAAGTGCGAAAAGTGGTTTTTCAACACTATCACAAGTGCAAAAAGTGGATTTTCAACACTAACACAAGTGCGAAAAGTGGTTTTGCAACACTATCACAAGTGCAAAAAGTGTTTTTTCAACACTAACACAAGTGCGAAAAGTGGTTTTTCAACACTAACACAAGTGCGAAAAGTGGTTTTTCAACACTATCACAAGTGCAAAAAGTGTTTTTTCCACACTAATACAAGTGCAAAAGTGGTTTCCTGCACCAACACAGGTGCGAAAAGTGGTTTTTCAACACTGACACAAGTGCGAAAAGTGGTTTTTCAACACTAACACAAGTGCGAAAAGTGTTTTTTCAACAATAACACAAGTGCGAAAAGTGGTTTTTCCACACTAATAAAAGTGCAAAAGTGGTTTCCTGCACCAACACAAGTGCGAAAAGTGGTTTTTCAACACTAACACAAGTGCGAAAAGTGGTTTTTCAACACTATCACAAGGGTAAAAAGTGTTTTTTCCACACTAATACAAGTGCAAAAGTGGTTTCCTGCACCAACACAAGTGCGAAAAGTGGTTTTTCAACACTAACACAAGTGCGAAAAGTGGTTTTTCAACACTAACACAAGTGCGAAAAGTGGTTTTTCCACACTAATACAAGTGCAAAAAGTGGTTTTGCAACACTATCACAAGTGCAAAAAGTGTTTTTTCAACACTAACACAAGTGCGAAAAGTGGTTTTTCAACACTAACACAAGTGCGAAAAGTGGTTTTTCAACACTATCACAAGTGCAAAAAGTGTTTTTTCCACACTAATACAAGTGCAAAAGTGGTTTCCTGCACCAACACAGGTGCGAAAAGTGGTTTTTCAACACTGACACAAGTGTGAAAAGTGGTTTTTCAACACTAACACAAGTGCGAAAAGTGTTTTTTCAACAATAACACAAGTGCGAAAAGTGGTTTTTCCACACTAATACAAGTGCAAAAGTGGTTTCCTGCACCAACACAAGTGCGAAAAGTGGTTTTTCAACACTAACACAATTGCGAAAAGTGGTTTTTCAACACTATCACAAGGGTAAAAAGTGTTTTTTCCACACTAATACAAGTGCAAAAGTGGTTTCCTGCACCAACACAAGTGCGAAAAGTGGTTTTTCAACACTAACACAAGTGCGAAAAGTGGTTTTTCAACACTAACACAAGTGCGAAAAGTGGTTTTTCCACACTAATACAAGTGCAAAAAGTGTTTTTTCCACAGTAATACAAGTGCAAAAGTGGTTTCCTGCACCAACACAAGTGCGAAAAGTGGTTTTTCAACACTATCACAAGTGCAAAAAGTGGATTTTCAACACTAACACAAGTGCGAAAAGTGGTTTTGCAACACTATCACAAGTGCAAAAAGTGTTTTTTCAACACTAACACAAGTGCGAAAAGTGGTTTTTCAACACTAACACAAGTGCGAAAAGTGGTTTTTCAACACTATCACAAGTGCGAAAAGTGTTTTTTCCACACTAATACAAGTGCAAAAGTGGTTTCCTGCACCAACACAAGTGCCAAAAGTGGTTTTTCAACACTAACACAAGTGCGAAAAGTGGTTTTTCAACACTAACACAAGTGCGAAAAGTGGTTTTTCAACACTATCACAAGTGCAAAAAGTGTTTTTTCAACACTAACACAAGTGCGAAAAGTGGTTTTTCAACACTAACACAAGTGCGAAAAGTGGTTTTTGAACACTATCACAAGTGCAAAAAGTGTTTTTTCCACACTAATACAAGTGCAAAAGTGGTTTCCTGCACCAACACAAGTGTGAAAAGTGGTTTTTCAACACTAACACAAGTGCAAAAAGTGTTTTTTCAACACTAACACAAGTGCGAAAAGTGGTTTTTCAACACTAACACAAGTGCGAAAAGTGGTTTTTCCACACTAATACAAGTGCAAAAGTGGTTTCCTGCACCAACACAAGTGCGAAAAGTGGTCTTTCAACACTAACACAAGTGCGAAAAGTGGTTTTTCCACACTAATACAAGTGCAAAAGTGGTTTCCTGCACCAACACAAGTGCGAAAAGTGGTTTTTCAACACTAACACAAGTGCGAAAAGTGGTTTTTCAACACTAACACAAGTGCGAAAAGTGTTTTTTCCACACTAATACAAGTGCAAAAGTGGTTTCCTGCACCAACACAAGTGCGCAAAGTGGTTTTTCAACACTAACACAAGTGCGAAAAGTGGTTTTTCAACACTAACACAAGTGCGAAAAGTGTTTTTTCAACAATAACACAATCGCGAAAAGTGGTTTTTCCACACTAATACAAGTGCAAAAGTGGTTTCCTGCACCAACACAAGTGCGAAATGTGGTTTTTCAACACTAACACAAGTGCGAAAAGTGGTTTTTCAACACTATCACAAGTGCAAAAAGTGTTTTTTCCACACTAATACAAGTGCAAAAGTGGTTTCCTGCACCAACACAAGTGCGAAAAGTGGTTTTTCAACACTAACACAAGTGCGAAAAGTGGTTTTTCAACACTATCACAAGTGCAAAAAGTGTTTTTTCCACACTAATACAAGTGCAAAAGTGGTTTCCTGCACCAACACAAGTGCGAAAAGTGGTTTTTCAACACTAACACAAGTGTGAAAAGTGGTTTTTCAACACTAACACAAGTGCGAAAAGTGGTTTTTCCACACTAGTACAAGTGCAAAAAGTGTTTTTTCCACAGTAATACAAGTGCAAAAGTGGTTTCCTGCACCAACACAAGTGCGAAAAGTGGTTTTTCAACACTATCACAAGTGCAAAAAGTGGATTTTCAACACTAACACAAGTGCGAAAAGTAGTTTTTCAACACTATCACAAGTGCAAAAAGTGTTTTTTCAACACTAACACAAGTGCGAAAAGTGGTTTTTCAACACTAACACAAGTGCGAAAAGTGGTTTTTCAACACTATCACAAGTGCAAAAAGTGTTTTTTCCACACTAATACAAGTGCAAAAGTGGTTTCCTGCACCAACACAAGTGCGAAAAGTGGTTTTTCAACACTTACACAAGTGCGAAAAGTGGTTTTCTTCACCAACACAAGTGCAAAAAGTGGATTTTCAACACTAACACAAGTGCGAAAAGTGGTTTTTCAACACTAACACAAGTGCAAAAAGTGGTTTTTCAACACTAACACAAGTGCGAAAAGTGGTTTTTCAACACTATCACAAATGCAAAAAGTGGTTTTTCCACACTAATACAAGTGCAATAGTGTTTTCCTGCACCAACACAAGTGCGAAAAGTGGTTTTTCAACACTAACACAAGTGCAAAAAGTGGTCTTTCAACACTAATACAAGTGCGAAAAGTGGTTTTTCCACACTAATACAAGTGCAAAAGTGGTTTCCTGCACCAACACAAGTGCGAAAAGTGGTTTTTCAACACTATCACAAGTGCAAAAAGTCTTTTTTCCACACTAATACAAGTGCAAAAGTGGTTTCCTGCACCAACACAAGTGCGAAAAGTGGTTTTTCCACACTAATACAACTGCAAAAGTGGTTTTTCAACACTAACACAAGTGCGAAAAGTGGTTTTTCAACACTAACACAAGTGCGAAAAGTGGTTTTTGAACACTATCACAAGTGCAAAAAGTGTTTTTTCCACACTAATACAAGTGCAAAAGTGGTTTCCTGCACCAACACAAGTGTGAAAAGTGGTTTTTCAACACTAACACAAGTGCAAAAAGTGTTTTTTCAACACTAACACAAGTGCGAAAAGTGGTTTTTCAACACTAACACAAGTGCGAAAAGTGGTTTTTCCACACTAATACAAGTGCAAAAGTGGTTTCCTGCACCAACACAAGTGCGAAAAGTGGTCTTTCAACACTAACACAAGTGCGAAAAGTGGTTTTTCCACACTAATACAAGTGCAAAAGTGGTTTCCTGCACCAACACAAGTGCGAAAAGTGGTTTTTCAACACTAACACAAGTGCGAAAAGTGGTTTTTCAACACTAACACAAGTGCGAAAAGTGTTTTTTCCACACTAATACAAGTGCAAAAGTGGTTTCCTGCACCAACACAAGTGCGCAAAGTGGTTTTTCAACACTAACACAAGTGCGAAAAGTGGTTTTTCAACACTAACACAAGTGCGAAAAGTGTTTTTTCAACAATAACACAATCGCGAAAAGTGGTTTTTCCACACTAATACAAGTGCAAAAGTGGTTTCCTGCACCAACACAAGTGCGAAATGTGGTTTTTCAACACTAACACAAGTGCGAAAAGTGGTTTTTCAACACTATCACAAGTGCAAAAAGTGTTTTTTCCACACTAATACAAGTGCAAAAGTGGTTTCCTGCACCAACACAAGTGCGAAAAGTGGTTTTTCAACACTAACACAAGTGCGAAAAGTGGTTTTTCAACACTATCACAAGTGCAAAAAGTGTTTTTTCCACACTAATACAAGTGCAAAAGTGGTTTCCTGCACCAACACAAGTGCGAAAAGTGGTTTTTCAACACTAACACAAGTGTGAAAAGTGGTTTTTCAACACTAACACAAGTGCGAAAAGTGGTTTTTCCACACTAGTACAAGTGCAAAAAGTGTTTTTTCCACAGTAATACAAGTGCAAAAGTGGTTTCCTGCACCAACACAACTGCGAAAAGTGGTTTTTCAACACTATCACAAGTGCAAAAAGTGGATTTTCAACACTAACACAAGTGCGAAAAGTAGTTTTTCAACCCTATCACAAGTGCAAAAAGTGTTTTTTCAACACTAACACAAGTGCGAAAAGTGGTTTTTCAACACTAACACAAGTGCGAAAAGTGGTTTTTCAACACTATCACAAGTGCAAAAAGTGTTTTTTCCACACTAATACAAGTGCAAAAGTGGTTTCCTGCACCAACACAAGTGCGAAAAGTGGTTTTTCAACACTTACACAAGTGCGAAAAGTGGTTTTCTTCACCAACACAAGTGCAAAAAGTGGATTTTCAACACTAACACAAGTGCGAAAAGTGGTTTTTCAACACTAACACAAGTGCAAAAAGTGGTTTTTCAACACTAACACAAGTGCGAAAAGTGGTTTTTCAACACTATCACAAATGCAAAAAGTGGTTTTTCCACACTAATACAAGTGCAATAGTGTTTTCCTGCACCAACACAAGTGCGAAAAGTGGTTTTTCAACACTAACACAAGTGCAAAAAGTGGTCTTTCAACACTAATACAAGTGCGAAAAGTGGTTTTTCCACACTAATACAAGTGCAAAAGTGGTTTCCTGCACCAACACAAGTGCGAAAAGTGGTTTTTCAACACTATCACAAGTGCAAAAAGTCTTTTTTCCACACTAATACAAGTGCAAAAGTGGTTTCCTGCACCAACACAAGTGCGAAAAGTGTTTTTTCCACACTAATACAAGTGCAAAAGTGGTTTCCTGCACCAACACAGGTGCGAAAAGTGGTTTTTCAACACTGACACACTTGCGAAAAGTGGTTTTTCAACACTAACACAAGTGCGAAAAGTGTTTTTTCAACAATAACACAAGTGCGAAAAGTGGTTTTTCCACACTAATAAAAGTGCAAAAGTGGTTTCCTGCACCAACACAAGTGCGAAAAGTGGTTTTTCAACACTAACAGAAGTGCGAAAAGTGGTTTTTCAACACTATCACAAGGGTAAAAAGTGTTTTTTCCACACTAATACAAGTGCAAAAGTGGTTTCCTGCACCAACACAAGTGCGAAAAGTGGTTTTTCAACACTAACACAAGTGCGAAAAGTGGTTTTTCAACACTAACACAAGTGCGAAAAGTGGTTTTTCCACACTAATACAAGTGCAAAAAGTGGTTTTGCAACACTATCACAAGTGCAAAAAGTGTTTTTTCAACACTAACACAAGTGCGAAAAGTGGTTTTTCAACACTAACACAAGTGCGAAAAGTGGTTTTTCAACACTATCACAAGTGCAAAAAGTGTTTTTTCCACACTAATACAAGTGCAAAAGTGGTTTCCTGCACCAACACAGGTGCGAAAAGTGGTTTTTCAACACTGACACAAGTGTGAAAAGTGGTTTTTCAACACTAACACAAGTGCGAAAAGTGTTTTTTCAACAATAACACAAGTGCGAAAAGTGGTTTTTCCACACTAATACAAGTGCAAAAGTGGTTTCCTGCACCAACACAAGTGCGAAAAGTGGTTTTTCAACACTAACACAAGTGCGAAAAGTGGTTTTTCAACACTATCACAAGGGTAAAAAGTGTTTTTTCCACACTAATACAAGTGCAAAAGTGGTTTCCTGCACCAACACAAGTGCGAAAAGTGGTTTTTCAACACTAACACAAGTGCGAAAAGTGGTTTTTCAACACTAACACAAGTGCGAAAAGTGGTTTTTCCACACTAATACAAGTGCAAAAAGTGTTTTTTCCACAGTAATACAAGTGCAAAAGTGGTTTCCTGCACCAACACAAGTGCGAAAAGTGGTTTTTCAACACTATCACAAGTGCAAAAAGTGGATTTTCAACACTAACACAAGTGCGAAAAGTGGTTTTGCAACACTATCACAAGTGCAAAAAGTGTTTTTTCAACACTAACACAAGTGCGAAAAGTGGTTTTTCAACACTAACACAAGTGCGAAAAGTGGTTTTTCAACACTATCACAAGTGCGAAAAGTGTTTTTTCCACACTAATACAAGTGCAAAAGTGGTTTCCTGCACCAACACAAGTGCCAAAAGTGGTTTTTCAACACTAACACAAGTGCGAAAAGTGGTTTTTCAACACTAACACAAGTGCGAAAAGTGGTTTTTCAACACTATCACAAGTGCAAAAAGTGTTTTTTCAACACTAACACAAGTGCGAAAAGTGGTTTTTCAACACTAACACAAGTGCGAAAAGTGGTTTTTGAACACTATCACAAGTGCAAAAAGTGTTTTTTCCACACTAATACAAGTGCAAAAGTGGTTTCCTGCACCAACACAAGTGTGAAAAGTGGTTTTTCAACACTAACACAAGTGCAAAAAGTGGTTTTTCAACACTATCACAAGTGCAAAAAGTGTTTTTTCCACACTAATACAAGTGCAAAAGTGGTTTCCTGCACCAACACAAGTGCGAAAAGTGGTTTTTCAACACTAACACAAGTGTGAAAAGTGGTTTTTCAACACTAACACAAGTGCGAAAAGTGGTTTTTCCACACTAGTACAAGTGCAAAAAGTGTTTTTTCCACAGTAATACAAGTGCAAAAGTGGTTTCCTGCACCAACACAAGTGCGAAAAGTGGTTTTTCAACACTATCACAAGTGCAAAAAGTGGATTTTCAACACTAACACAAGTGCGAAAAGTAGTTTTTCAACACTATCACAAGTGCAAAAAGTGTTTTTTCAACACTAACACAAGTGCGAAAAGTGGTTTTTCAACACTAACACAAGTGCGAAAAGTGGTTTTTCAACACTATCACAAGTGCAAAAAGTGTTTTTTCCACACTAATACAAGTGCAAAAGTGGTTTCCTGCACCAACACAAGTGCGAAAAGTGGTTTTTCAACACTTACACAAGTGCGAAAAGTGGTTTTCTTCACCAACACAAGTGCAAAAAGTGGATTTTCAACACTAACACAAGTGCGAAAAGTGGTTTTTCAACACTAACACAAGTGCAAAAAGTGGTTTTTCAACACTAACACAAGTGCGAAAAGTGGTTTTTCAACACTATCACAAATGCAAAAAGTGGTTTTTCCACACTAATACAAGTGCAATAGTGTTTTCCTGCACCAACACAAGTGCGAAAAGTGGTTTTTCAACACTAACACAAGTGCAAAAAGTGGTCTTTCAACACTAATACAAGTGCGAAAAGTGGTTTTTCCACACTAATACAAGTGCAAAAGTGGTTTCCTGCACCAACACAAGTGCGAAAAGTGGTTTTTCAACACTATCACAAGTGCAAAAAGTCTTTTTTCCACACTAATACAAGTGCAAAAGTGGTTTCCTGCACCAACACAAGTGCGAAAAGTGGTTTTTCCACACTAATACAACTGCAAAAGTGGTTTTTCAACACTAACACAAGTGCGAAAAGTGGTTTTTCCACACTAATACAAGTGCAAAAGTGGTTTCCTGCACCAACACAAGTGCGAAAAGTGGTTTTTCAACACTATCACAAGTGCAAAAAGTCTTTTTTCCACACTAATACAAGTGCAAAAGTGGTTTCCTGCACCAACACAAGTGCGAAAAGTGGTTTTTCAACACTAACACAAGTGCGAAAAGTGGTTTTTCAACACTAACACAAGTGCGAAAAGTGGTTTTTCCACACTAATACAAGTGCAAAAAGTATTTTTTCCACAGTAATACAAGTGCAAAAGTGGTTTCCTGCACCAACACAAGTGCGAAAAGTGGTTTTTCAACACTATCACAAGTGCAAAAAGTGGATTTTCAACACTAACACAAGTGCGAAAAGTGGTTTTGCAACACTATCACAAGTGCAAAAAGTGTTTTTTCAACACTAACACAAGTGCGAAAAGTGGTTTTTCAACACTAACACAAGTGCGAAAAGTGGTTTTTCAACACTATCACAAGTGCAAAAAGTGTTTTTTCCACACTAATACAAGTGCAAAAGTGGTTTCCTGCACCAACACAGGTGCGAAAAGTGGTTTTTCAACACTGACACAAGTGCGAAAAGTGGTTTTTCAACACTAACACAAGTGCGAAAAGTGTTTTTTCAACAATAACACAAGTGCGAAAAGTGGTTTTTCCACACTAATAAAAGTACAAAAGTGGTTTCCTGCACCAACACAAGTGCGAAAAGTGGTTTTTCAACACTAACACAAGTGCGAAAAGTGGTTTTTCAACACTATCACAAGGGTAAAAAGTGTTTTTTCCACACTAATACAAGTGCAAAAGTGGTTTCCTGCACCAACACAAGTGCGAAAAGTGGTTTTTCAACACTAACACAAGTGCGAAAAGTGGTTTTTCAACACGAACACAAGTGCGAAAAGTGGTTTTTCCACACTAATACAAGTGCAAAAAGTGGTTTTGCAACACTATCACAAGTGCAAAAAGTGTTTTTTCAACACTAACACAAGTGCGAAAAGTGGTTTTTCAACACTAACACAAGTGCGAAAAGTGGTTTTTCAACACTATCACAAGTGCAAAAAGTGTTTTTTCCACACTAATACAAGTGCAAAAGTGGTTTCCTGCACCAACACAGGTGCGAAAAGTGGTTTTTCAACACTGACACAAGTGTGAAAAGTGGTTTTTCAACACTAACACAAGTGCGAAAAGTGTTTTTTCAACAATAACACAAGTGCGAAAAGTGGTTTTTCCACACTAATACAAGTGCAAAAGTGGTTTCCTGCACCAACACAAGTGCGAAAAGTGGTTTTTCAACACTAACACAAGTGCGAAAAGTGGTTTTTCAACACTATCACAAGGGTAAAAAGTGTTTTTTCCACACTAATACAAGTGCAAAAGTGGTTTCCTGCACCAACACAAGTGCGAAAAGTGGTTTTTCAACACTAACACAAGTGCGAAAAGTGGTTTTTCAACACTAACACAAGTGCGAAAAGTGGTTTTTCCACACTAGTACAAGTGCAAAAAGTGTTTTTTCCACAGTAATACAAGTGCAAAAGTGGTTTCCTGCACCAACACAAGTGCGAAAAGTGGTTTTTCAACACTATCACAAGTGCAAAAAGTGGATTTTCAACACTAACACAAGTGCGAAAAGTAGTTTTTCAACACTATCACAAGTGCAAAAAGTGTTTTTTCAACACTAACACAAGTGCGAAAAGTGGTTTTTCAACACTAACACAAGTGCGAAAAGTGGTTTTTCAACACTATCACAAGTGCAAAAAGTGTTTTTTCCACACTAATACAAGTGCAAAAGTGGTTTCCTGCACCAACACAAGTGCGAAAAGTGGTTTTTCAACACTTACACAAGTGCGAAAAGTGGTTTTCTTCACCAACACAAGTGCAAAAAGTGGATTTTCAACACTAACACAAGTGCGAAAAGTGGTTTTTCAACACTAACACAAGTGCAAAAAGTGGTTTTTCAACACTAACACAAGTGCGAAAAGTGGTTTTTCAACACTATCACAAATGCAAAAAGTGGTTTTTCCACACTAATACAAGTGCAATAGTGTTTTCCTGCACCAACACAAGTGCGAAAAGTGGTTTTTCAACACTAACACAAGTGCAAAAAGTGGTCTTTCAACACTAATACAAGTGCGAAAAGTGGTTTTTCCACACTAATACAAGTGCAAAAGTGGTTTCCTGCACCAACACAAGTGCGAAAAGTGGTTTTTCAACACTATCACAAGTGCAAAAAGTCTTTTTTCCACACTAATACAAGTGCAAAAGTGGTTTCCTGCACCAACACAAGTGCGAAAAGTGGTTTTTCCACACTAATACAACTGCAAAAGTGGTTTTTCAACACTAACACAAGTGCGAAAAGTGGTTTTTCCACACTAATACAAGTGCAAAAGTGGTTTCCTGCACCAACACAAGTGCGAAAAGTGGTTTTTCAACACTATCACAAGTGCAAAAAGTCTTTTTTCCACACTAATACAAGTGCAAAAGTGGTTTCCTGCACCAACACAAGTGCGAAAAGTGGTTTTTCAACACTAACACAAGTGCGAAAAGTGGTTTTTCAACACTAACACAAGTGCGAAAAGTGGTTTTTCCACACTAATACAAGTGCAAAAAGTGTTTTTTCCACAGTAATACAAGTGCAAAAGTGGTTTCCTGCACCAACACAAGTGCGAAAAGTGGTTTTTCAACACTATCACAAGTGCAAAAAGTGGATTTTCAACACTAACACAAGTGCGAAAAGTGGTTTTGCAACACTATCACAAGTGCAAAAAGTGTTTTTTCAACACTAACACAAGTGCGAAAAGTGGTTTTTCAACACTAACACAAGTGCGAAAAGTGGTTTTTCAACACTATCACAAGTGCAAAAAGTGTTTTTTCCACACTAATACAAGTGCAAAAGTGGTTTCCTGCACCAACACAGGTGCGAAAAGTGGTTTTTCAACACTGACACAAGTGCGAAAAGTGGTTTTTCAACACTAACACAAGTGCGAAAAGTGTTTTTTCAACAATAACACAAGTGCGAAAAGTGGTTTTTCCACACTAATAAAAGTGCAAAAGTGGTTTCCTGCACCAACACAAGTGCGAAAAGTGGTTTTTCAACACTAACAGAAGTGCGAAAAGTGGTTTTTCAACACTATCACAAGGGTAAAAAGTGTTTTTTCCACACTAATACAAGTGCAAAAGTGGTTTCCTGCACCAACACAAGTGCGAAAAGTGGTTTTTCAACACTAACACAAGTGCGAAAAGTGGTTTTTCAACACTAACACAAGTGCGAAAAGTGGTTTTTCCACACTAATACAAGTGCAAAAAGTGGTTTTGCAACACTATCACAAGTGCAAAAAGTGTTTTTTCAACACTAACACAAGTGCGAAAAGTGGTTTTTCAACACTAACACAAGTGCGAAAAGTGGTTTTTCAACACTATCACAAGTGCAAAAAGTGTTTTTTCCACACTAATACAAGTGCAAAAGTGGTTTCCTGCACCAACACAGGTGCGAAAAGTGGTTTTTCAACACTGACACAAGTGTGAAAAGTGGTTTTTCAACACTAACACAAGTGCGAAAAGTGTTTTTTCAACAATAACACAAGTGCGAAAAGTGGTTTTTCCACACTAATACAAGTGCAAAAGTGGTTTCCTGCACCAACACAAGTGCGAAAAGTGGTTTTTCAACACTAACACAAGTGCGAAAAGTGGTTTTTCAACACTATCACAAGGGTAAAAAGTGTTTTTTCCACACTAATACAAGTGCAAAAGTGGTTTCCTGCACCAACACAAGTGCGAAAAGTGGTTTTTCAACACTAACACAAGTGCGAAAAGTGGTTTTTCAACACTAACACAAGTGCGAAAAGTGGTTTTTCCACACTAATACAAGTGCAAAAAGTGTTTTTTCCACAGTAATACAAGTGCAAAAGTGGTTTCCTGCACCAACACAAGTGCGAAAAGTGGTTTTTCAACACTATCACAAGTGCAAAAAGTGTTTTTTCCACACTAATACAAGTGCAAAAGTGGTTTCCTGCACCAACACAGGTGCGAAAAGTGGTTTTTCAACACTGACACAAGTGCGAAAAGTGGTTTTTCAACACTAACACAAGTGCGAAAAGTGTTTTTTCAACAATAACACAAGTGCGAAAAGTGGTTTTTCCACACTAATAAAAGTGCAAAAGTGGTTTCCTGCACCAACACAAGTGCGAAAAGTGGTTTTTCAACACTAACAGAAGTGCGAAAAGTGGTTTTTCAACATGAACACAAGTGCGAAAAGTGGTTTTTCCACACTAATACAAGTGCAAAAAGTGGTTTTGCAACACTATCACAAGTGCAAAAAGTGTTTTTTCAACACTAACACAAGTGCGAAAAGTGGTTTTTCAACACTAACACAAGTGCGAAAAGTGGTTTTTCAACACTATCACAAGTGCAAAAAGTGTTTTTTCCACACTAATACAAGTGCAAAAGTGGTTTCCTGCACCAACACAGGTGCGAAAAGTGGTTTTTCAACACTGACACAAGTGTGAAAAGTGGTTTTTCAACACTAACACAAGTGCGAAAAGTGTTTTTTCAACAATAACACAAGTGCGAAAAGTGGTTTTTCCACACTAATACAAGTGCAAAAGTGGTTTCCTGCACCAACACAAGTGCGAAAAGTGGTTTTTCAACACTAACACAAGTGCGAAAAGTGGTTTTTCAACACTATCACAAGGGTAAAAAGTGTTTTTTCCACACTAATACAAGTGCAAAAGTGGTTTCCTGCACCAACACAAGTGCGAAAAGTGGTTTTTCAACACTAACACAAGTGCGAAAAGTGGTTTTTCAACACTAACACAAGTGCGAAAAGTGGTTTTTCCACACTAGTACAAGTGCAAAAAGTGTTTTTTCCACAGTAATACAAGTGCAAAAGTGGTTTCCTGCACCAACACAAGTGCGAAAAGTGGTTTTTCAACACTATCACAAGTGCAAAAAGTGGATTTTCAACACTAACACAAGTGCGAAAAGTAGTTTTTCAACACTATCACAAGTGCAAAAAGTGTTTTTTCAACACTAACACAAGTGCGAAAAGTGGTTTTTCAACACTAACACAAGTGCGAAAAGTGGTTTTTCAACACTATCACAAGTGCAAAAAGTGTTTTTTCCACACTAATACAAGTGCAAAAGTGGTTTCCTGCACCAACACAAGTGCGAAAAGTGGTTTTTCAACACTTACACAAGTGCGAAAAGTGGTTTTCTTCACCAACACAAGTGCAAAAAGTGGATTTTCAACACTAACACAAGTGCGAAAAGTGGTTTTTCAACACTAACACAAGTGCAAAAAGTGGTTTTTCAACACTAACACAAGTGCGAAAAGTGGTTTTTCAACACTATCACAAATGCAAAAAGTGGTTTTTCCACACTAATACAAGTGCAATAGTGTTTTCCTGCACCAACACAAGTGCGAAAAGTGGTTTTTCAACACTAACACAAGTGCAAAAAGTGGTCTTTCAACACTAATACAAGTGCGAAAAGTGGTTTTTCCACACTAATACAAGTGCAAAAGTGGTTTCCTGCACCAACACAAGTGCGAAAAGTGGTTTTTCAACACTATCACAAGTGCAAAAAGTCTTTTTTCCACACTAATACAAGTGCAAAAGTGGTTTCCTGCACCAACACAAGTGCGAAAAGTGGTTTTTCCACACTAATACAACTGCAAAAGTGGTTTTTCAACACTAACACAAGTGCGAAAAGTGGTTTTTCCACACTAATACAAGTGCAAAAGTGGTTTCCTGCACCAACACAAGTGCGAAAAGTGGTTTTTCAACACTATCACAAGTGCAAAAAGTCTTTTTTCCACACTAATACAAGTGCAAAAGTGGTTTCCTGCACCAACACAAGTGCGAAAAGTGGTTTTTCAACACTAACACAAGTGCGAAAAGTGGTTTTTCAACACTAACACAAGTGCGAAAAGTGGTTTTTCCACACTAATACAAGTGCAAAAAGTGTTTTTTCCACAGTAATACAAGTGCAAAAGTGGTTTCCTGCACCAACACAAGTGCGAAAAGTGGTTTTTCAACACTATCACAAGTGCAAAAAGTGGATTTTCAACACTAACACAAGTGCGAAAAGTGGTTTTGCAACACTATCACAAGTGCAAAAAGTGTTTTTTCAACACTAACACAAGTGCGAAAAGTGGTTTTTCAACACTAACACAAGTGCGAAAAGTGGTTTTTCAACACTATCACAAGTGCAAAAAGTGTTTTTTCCACACTAATACAAGTGCAAAAGTGGTTTCCTGCACCAACACAGGTGCGAAAAGTGGTTTTTCAACACTGACACAAGTGCGAAAAGTGGTTTTTCAACACTAACACAAGTGCGAAAAGTGTTTTTTCAACAATAACACAAGTGCGAAAAGTGGTTTTTCCACACTAATAAAAGTGCAAAAGTGGTTTCCTGCACCAACACAAGTGCGAAAAGTGGTTTTTCAACACTAACAGAAGTGCGAAAAGTGGTTTTTCAACACTATCACAAGGGTAAAAAGTGTTTTTTCCACACTAATACAAGTGCAAAAGTGGTTTCCTGCACCAACACAAGTGCGAAAAGTGGTTTTTCAACACTAACACAAGTGCGAAAAGTGGTTTTTCAACACTAACACAAGTGCGAAAAGTGGTTTTTCCACACTAATACAAGTGCAAAAAGTGGTTTTGCAACACTATCACAAGTGCAAAAAGTGTTTTTTCAACACTAACACAAGTGCGAAAAGTGGTTTTTCAACACTAACACAAGTGCGAAAAGTGGTTTTTCAACACTATCACAAGTGCAAAAAGTGTTTTTTCCACACTAATACAAGTGCAAAAGTGGTTTCCTGCACCAACACAGGTGCGAAAAGTGGTTTTTCAACACTGACACAAGTGTGAAAAGTGGTTTTTCAACACTAACACAAGTGCGAAAAGTGTTTTTTCAACAATAACACAAGTGCGAAAAGTGGTTTTTCCACACTAATACAAGTGCAAAAGTGGTTTCCTGCACCAACACAAGTGCGAAAAGTGGTTTTTCAACACTAACACAAGTGCGAAAAGTGGTTTTTCAACACTATCACAAGGGTAAAAAGTGTTTTTTCCACACTAATACAAGTGCAAAAGTGGTTTCCTGCACCAACACAAGTGCGAAAAGTGGTTTTTCAACACTAACACAAGTGCGAAAAGTGGTTTTTCAACACTAACACAAGTGCGAAAAGTGGTTTTTCCACACTAATACAAGTGCAAAAAGTGTTTTTTCCACAGTAATACAAGTGCAAAAGTGGTTTCCTGCACCAACACAAGTGCGAAAAGTGGTTTTTCAACACTATCACAAGTGCAAAAAGTGTTTTTTCCACACTAATACAAGTGCAAAAGTGGTTTCCTGCACCAACACAGGTGCGAAAAGTGGTTTTTCAACACTGACACAAGTGCGAAAAGTGGTTTTTCAACACTAACACAAGTGCGAAAAGTGTTTTTTCAACAATAACACAAGTGCGAAAAGTGGTTTTTCCACACTAATAAAAGTGCAAAAGTGGTTTCCTGCACCAACACAAGTGCGAAAAGTGGTTTTTCAACACTAACAGAAGTGCGAAAAGTGGTTTTTCAACACTATCACAAGGGTAAAAAGTGTTTTTTCCACACTAATACAAGTGCAAAAGTGGTTTCCTGCACCAACACAAGTGCGAAAAGTGGTTTTTCAACACTAACACAAGTGCGAAAAGTGGTTTTTCAACACTAACACAAGTGCGAAAAGTGGTTTTTCCACACTAATACAAGTGCAAAAAGTGGTTTTGCAACACTATCACAAGTGCAAAAAGTGTTTTTTCAACACTAACACAAGTGCGAAAAGTGGTTTTTCAACACTAACACAAGTGCGAAAAGTGGTTTTTCAACACTATCACAAGTGCAAAAAGTGTTTTTTCCACACTAATACAAGTGCAAAAGTGGTTTCCTGCACCAACACAGGTGCGAAAAGTGGTTTTTCAACACTGACACAAGTGTGAAAAGTGGTTTTTCAACACTAACACAAGTGCGAAAAGTGTTTTTTCAACAATAACACAAGTGCGAAAAGTGGTTTTTCCACACTAATACAAGTGCAAAAGTGGTTTCCTGCACCAACACAAGTGCGAAAAGTGGTTTTTCAACACTAACACAAGTGCGAAAAGTGGTTTTTCCACACTAATACAAGTGCAAAAAGTGTTTTTTCCACAGTAATACAAGTGCAAAAGTGGTTTCCTGCACCAACACAAGTGCGAAAAGTGGTTTTTCAACACTATCACAAGTGCAAAAAGTGTTTTTTCCACACTAATACAAGTGCAAAAGTGGTTTCCTGCACCAACACAGGTGCGAAAAGTGGTTTTTCAACACTGACACAAGTGCGAAAAGTGGTTTTTCAACACTAACACAAGTGCGAAAAGTGTTTTTTCAACAATAACACAAGTGCGAAAAGTGGTTTTTCCACACTAATAAAAGTGCAAAAGTGGTTTCCTGCACCAACACAAGTGCGAAAAGTGGTTTTTCAACACTAACAGAAGTGCGAAAAGTGGTTTTTCAACACTATCACAAGGGTAAAAAGTGTTTTTTCCACACTAATACAAGTGCAAAAGTGGTTTCCTGCACCAACACAAGTGCGAAAAGTGGTTTTTCAACACTAACACAAGTGCGAAAAGTGGTTTTTCAACACTAACACAAGTGCGAAAAGTGGTTTTTCCACACTAATACAAGTGCAAAAAGTGGTTTTGCAACACTATCACAAGTGCAAAAAGTGTTTTTTCAACACTAACACAAGTGCGAAAAGTGGTTTTTCAACACTAACACAAGTGCGAAAAGTGGTTTTTCAACACTATCACAAGTGCAAAAAGTGTTTTTTCCACACTAATACAAGTGCAAAAGTGGTTTCCTGCACCAACACAGGTGCGAAAAGTGGTTTTTCAACACTGACACAAGTGTGAAAAGTGGTTTTTCAACACTAACACAAGTGCGAAAAGTGTTTTTTCAACAATAACACAAGTGCGAAAAGTGGTTTTTCCACACTAATACAAGTGCAAAAGTGGTTTCCTGCACCAACACAAGTGCGAAAAGTGGTTTTTCAACACTAACACAAGTGCGAAAAGTGGTTTTTCAACACTATCACAAGGGTAAAAAGTGTTTTTTCCACACTAATACAAGTGCAAAAGTGGTTTCCTGCACCAACACAAGTGCGAAAAGTGGTTTTTCAACACTAACACAAGTGCGAAAAGTGGTTTTTCAACACTAACACAAGTGCGAAAAGTGGTTTTTCCACACTAATACAAGTGCAAAAAGTGTTTTTTCCACAGTAATACAAGTGCAAAAGTGGTTTCCTGCACCAACACAAGTGCGAAAAGTGGTTTTTCAACACTATCACAAGTGCAAAAAGTGGATTTTCAACACTAACACAAGTGCGAAAAGTGGTTTTGCAACACTATCACAAGTGCAAAAAGTGTTTTTTCAACACTAACACAAGTGCGAAAAGTGGTTTTTCAACACTAACACAAGTGCGAAAAGTGGTTTTTCAACACTATCACAAGTGCGAAAAGTGTTTTTTCCACACTAATACAAGTGCAAAAGTGGTTTCCTGCACCAACACAAGTGCCAAAAGTGGTTTTTCAACACTAACACAAGTGCGAAAAGTGGTTTTTCAACACTAACACAAGTGCGAAAAGTGGTTTTTCAACACTATCACAAGTGCAAAAAGTGTTTTTTCAACACTAACACAAGTGCGAAAAGTGGTTTTTCAACACTAACACAAGTGCGAAAAGTGGTTTTTGAACACTATCACAAGTGCAAAAAGTGTTTTTTCCACACTAATACAAGTGCAAAAGTGGTTTCCTGCACCAACACAAGTGTGAAAAGTGGTTTTTCAACACTAACACAAGTGCAAAAAGTGTTTTTTCAACACTAACACAAGTGCGAAAAGTGGTTTTTCAACACTAACACAAGTGCGAAAAGTGGTTTTTCCACACTAATACAAGTGCAAAAGTGGTTTCCTGCACCAACACAAGTGCGAAAAGTGGTCTTTCAACACTAACACAAGTGCGAAAAGTGGTTTTTCCACACTAATACAAGTGCAAAAGTGGTTTCCTGCACCAACACAAGTGCGAAAAGTGGTTTTTCAACACTAACACAAGTGCGAAAAGTGGTTTTTCAACACTAACACAAGTGCGAAAAGTGTTTTTTCCACACTAATACAAGTGCAAAAGTGGTTTCCTGCACCAACACAAGTGCGCAAAGTGGTTTTTCAACACTAACACAAGTGCGAAAAGTGGTTTTTCAACACTAACACAAGTGCGAAAAGTGTTTTTTCAACAATAACACAATCGCGAAAAGTGGTTTTTCCACACTAATACAAGTGCAAAAGTGGTTTCCTGCACCAACACAAGTGCGAAATGTGGTTTTTCAACACTAACACAAGTGCGAAAAGTGGTTTTTCAACACTATCACAAGTGCAAAAAGTGTTTTTTCCACACTAATACAAGTGCAAAAGTGGTTTCCTGCACCAACACAAGTGCGAAAAGTGGTTTTTCAACACTAACACAAGTGCGAAAAGTGGTTTTTCAACACTATCACAAGTGCAAAAAGTGTTTTTTCCACACTAATACAAGTGCAAAAGTGGTTTCCTGCACCAACACAAGTGCGAAAAGTGGTTTTTCAACACTAACACAAGTGTGAAAAGTGGTTTTTCAACACTAACACAAGTGCGAAAAGTGGTTTTTCCACACTAGTACAAGTGCAAAAAGTGTTTTTTCCACAGTAATACAAGTGCAAAAGTGGTTTCCTGCACCAACACAAGTGCGAAAAGTGGTTTTTCAACACTATCACAAGTGCAAAAAGTGGATTTTCAACACTAACACAAGTGCGAAAAGTAGTTTTTCAACACTATCACAAGTGCAAAAAGTGTTTTTTCAACACTAACACAAGTGCGAAAAGTGGTTTTTCAACACTAACACAAGTGCGAAAAGTGGTTTTTCAACACTATCACAAGTGCAAAAAGTGTTTTTTCCACACTAATACAAGTGCAAAAGTGGTTTCCTGCACCAACACAAGTGCGAAAAGTGGTTTTTCAACACTTACACAAGTGCGAAAAGTGGTTTTCTTCACCAACACAAGTGCAAAAAGTGGATTTTCAACACTAACACAAGTGCGAAAAGTGGTTTTTCAACACTAACACAAGTGCAAAAAGTGGTTTTTCAACACTAACACAAGTGCGAAAAGTGGTTTTTCAACACTATCACAAATGCAAAAAGTGGTTTTTCCACACTAATACAAGTGCAATAGTGTTTTCCTGCACCAACACAAGTGCGAAAAGTGGTTTTTCAACACTAACACAAGTGCAAAAAGTGGTCTTTCAACACTGATACAAGTGCGAAAAGTGGTTTTTCCACACTAATACAAGTGCAAAAGTGGTTTCCTGCACCAACACAAGTGCGAAAAGTGGTTTTTCAACACTATCACAAGTGCAAAAAGTCTTTTTTCCACACTAATACAAGTGCAAAAGTGGTTTCCTGCACCAACACAAGTGCGAAAAGTGGTTTTTCCACACTAATACAACTGCAAAAGTGGTTTTTCAACACTAACACAAGTGCGAAAAGTGGTTTTTCCACACTAATACAAGTGCAAAAGTGGTTTCCTGCACCAACACAAGTGCGAAAAGTGGTTTTTCAACACTATCACAAGTGCAAAAAGTCTTTTTTCCACACTAATACAAGTGCAAAAGTGGTTTCCTGCACCAACACAAGTGCGAAAAGTGGTTTTTCAACACTAACACAAGTGCGAAAAGTGGTTTTTCAACACTAACACAAGTGCGAAAAGTGGTTTTTCCACACAAATACAAGTGCAAAAAGTGTTTTTTCCACAGTAATACAAGTGCAAAAGTGGTTTCCTGCACCAACACAAGTGCGAAAAGTGGTTTTTCAACACTATCACAAGTGCAAAAAGTGGATTTTCAACACTAACACAAGTGCGAAAAGTGGTTTTGCAACACTATCACAAGTGCAAAAAGTGTTTTTTCAACACTAACACAAGTGCGAAAAGTGGTTTTTCAACACTAACACAAGTGCGAAAAGTGGTTTTTCAACACTATCACAAGTGCAAAAAGTGTTTTTTCCACACTAATACAAGTGCAAAAGTGGTTTCCTGCACCAACACAGGTGCGAAAAGTGGTTTTTCAACACTGACACAAGTGCGAAAAGTGGTTTTTCAACACTAACACAAGTGCGCAAAGTGTTTTTTCAACAATAACACAAGTGCGAAAAGTGGTTTTTCCACACTAATACAAGTGCGAAAGTGGTTTCCTGCACCAACACAAGTGCGAAAAGTGGTTTTTCAACACTAACACAAGTGCGAAATGTGGTTTTTCAACACTATCACAAGGGCAAAAAGTGTTTTTTCCACACTATTACAAGTGCAAAAGTGGTTTCCTGCACCAACACAAGTGCGAAAAGTGGTTTTTCAACACTAACACAAGTGCGAAAAGTGGTTTTTCAACACTAACACAAGTGCGAAAAGTGGTTTTTCCACACTAATACAAGTGCAAAAAGTGTTTTTTCCACAGTAATACAAGTGCAAAAGTGGTTTCCTGCACCAACACAAGTGCGAAAAGTGGTTTTTCAACACTATCACAAGTGCAAAAAGTGGCTTTTCAACACTAACACAAGTGCGAAAAGTGGTTTTTCAACACTATCACAAGTGCAAAAGTGGTTTCCTGCACCAACACAAGTGCGAAAAGTGGTTTTTCAACACTAACACAAGTGCGAAAAGTGGTTTTTCAACACTAACACAAGTGCGAAAAGTGGTTTTTCCACACTAATACAAGTGCAAAAAGTGTTTTTTCCACAGTAATACAAGTGCAAAAGTGGTTTCCTGCACCAACACAAGTGCGAAAAGTGGTTTTTCAACACTATCACAAGTGCAAAAAGTGGCTTTTCAACACTAACACAAGTGCGAAAAGTGGTTTTTCAACACTATCACAAGTGCAAAAGTGGTTTCCTGCACCAACACAAGTGCGAAAAGTGGTTTTTCAACACTATCACAAGTGCAAAAAGTGGTTTTTCAACACTATCACAAGTGCAAAAAGTGTTTTTTCCACACTAATACAAGTGCAAAAGTGGTTTCCTGCACCAACACAAGTGCGAAAAGTGGTTTTTCAACACTAACACAAGTGCAAAAAGTGTTTTTTCAACACTAACACAAGTGCGAAAAGTGGTTTTTCAACACTAACACAAGTGCGAAAAGTGGTTTTTCCACACTAATACAAGTGCAAAAGTGGTTTCCTGCACCAACACTAGTGCGAAAAGTGGTTTTTCAACACTATCACAAGTGCAAAAAGTGGATTTTCAACACTAACACAAGTGCGAAAAGTGGTTTTGCAACACTATCACAAGTGCAAAAAGTGTTTTTTTCCACACTAATACAAGTGCAAAAGTGGTTTCCTGCACCAACACAAGTGCGAAAAGTGGTTTTTCAACACTAACACAAGTGCGAAAAGTGGTTTTTCAACACTAACACAAGTGCGAAAAGTGGTTTTTCCACACTAATACAAGTGCAAAAAGTGTTTTTTCCACAGTAATACAAGTGCAAAAGTGGTTTCCTGCACCAACACAAGTGCGAAAAGTGGTTTTTCAACACTATCACAAGTGCAAAAAGTGGATTTTCAACACTAACACAAGTGCGAAAAGTGGTTTTGCAACACTATCACAAGTGCAAAAAGTGTTTTTTCAACACTAACACAAGTGCGAAAAGTGGTTTTTCAACACTAACACAAGTGCGAAAAGTGGTTTTTCAACACTATCACAAGTGCAAAAAGTGTTTTTTCCACACTAATACAAGTGCAAAAGTGGTTTCCTGCACCAACACAGGTGCGAAAAGTGGTTTTTCAACACTGACACAAGTGCGAAAAGTGGTTTTTCAACACTAACACAAGTGCGAAAAGTGTTTTTTCAACAATAACACAAGTGCGAAAAGTGGTTTTTCCACACTAATACAAGTGCAAAAGTGGTTTCCTGCACCAACACAAGTGCGAAAAGTGGTTTTTCAACAATAACACAAGTGCGAAAAGTGGTTTTTCAACACTATCACAAGGGTAAAAAGTGTTTTTTCCACACTAATACAAGTGCAAAAGTGGTTTCCTGCACCAACACAAGTGCGAAAAGTGGTTTTTCAACACTAACACAAGTGCGAAAAGTGGTTTTTCAACACTAACACAAGTGCGAAAAGTGGTTTTTCCACACTAATACAAGTGCAAAAAGTGTTTTTTCCACAGTAATACAAGTGCAAAAGTGGTTTCCTGCACCAACACAAGTGCGAAAAGTGGTTTTTCAACACTATCACAAGTGCAAAAAGTGGATTTTCAACACTAACACAAGTGCGAAAAGTGGTTTTGCAACACTATCACAAGTGCAAGAAGTGTTTTTTCAACACTAACACAAGTGCGAAAAGTGGTTTTTCAACACTAACACAAGTGCGAAAAGTGGTTTTTCAACACTATCACAAGTGCAAAAAGTGTTTTTTCCACACTAATACAAGTGCAAAAGTGGTTTCCTGCACCAACACAGGTGCGAAAAGTGGTTTTTCAACACTGACACAAGTGCGAAAAGTGGTTTTTCAACACTAGCACAAGTGCGAAAAGTGTTTTTTCAACAATAACACAAGTGCGAAAAGTGGTTTTTCCACACTAATACAAGTGCAAAAGTGGTTTCCTGCACCAACACAAGTGCGAAAAGTGGTTTTTCAACACTAACACAAGTGCGAAAAGTGGTTTTTCAACACTATCACAAGGGCAAAAAGTGTTTTTTCCACACTAATACAAGTGCAAAAGTGGTTTCCTGCACCAACACAAGTGCGAAAAGTGGTTTTTCAACACTAACACAAGTGCCAAAAGTAGTTTTTCAACACTAACACAAGTGCGAAAAATGGTTTTTCCACACTAATACAAGTGCAAAAAGTGTTTTTTCCACAGTAATACAAGTGCAAAAGTGGTTTCCTGCACCAACACAAGTGCGAAAAGTGGTTTTTCAACACTAACACAAGTGCGAAAAGTGGTTTTTCAACACTAACACAAGTGCGAAAAGTGTTTTTTCAACAATAACACAAGTGCGAAAAGTGGTTTTTCCACACTAATACAAGTGCAAAAGTGGTTTCCTGCACCAACACAAGTGCAAAAAGTGGTTTTTCAACACTATCACAAGTGCAAAAAGTGTTTTTTCCACACTAATACAAGTGCAAAAGTGGTTTCCTGCACCAACACAAGTGCGAAAAGTGGTTTTTCAACACTTACACAAGTGCGAAAAGTGGTTTGCTTCACCAACACAAGTGCAAAAAGTGGATTTTCAACACTAACACAAGTGCGAAAAGTGGTTTTTCAACACTAACACAAGTGCAAAAAGTGGTTTTTCAACACTAACACAAGTGCGAAAAGTGGTTTTTCAACACTATCACAAATGCAAAAAGTGGTTTTTCCACACTAATACAAGTGCAATAGTGTTTTCCTGCACCAACACAAGTGCGAAAAGTGGTTTTTCAACACTAACACAAGTGCAAAAAGTGGTCTTTCAACACTAATACAAGTGCGAAAAGTGGTTTTTCCACACTAATACAAGTGCAAAAGTGGTTTCCTGCACCAACACAAGTGCGAAAAGTGGTTTTTCAACACTATCACAAGTGCAAAAAGTCTTTTTTCCACACTAATACAAGTGCAAAAGTGGTTTCCTGCACCAACACAAGTGCGAAAAGTGGTTTTTCCACACTAATACAACTGCAAAAGTGGTTTTTCAACACTAACACAAGTGCGAAAAGTGGTTTTTCCACACTAATACAAGTGCAAAAGTGGTTTCCTGCACCAACACAAGTGCGAAAAGTGGTTTTTCAACACTATCACAAGTGCAAAAAGTCTTTTTTCCACACTAATACAAGTGCAAAAGTGGTTTCCTGCACCAACACAAGTGCGAAAAGTGGTTTTTCAACACTAACACAAGTGCGAAAAGTGGTTTTTCAACACTAACACAAGTGCGAAAAGTGGTTTTTCCACACTAATACAAGTGCAAAAAGTGTTTTTTCCACAGTAATACAAGTGCAAAAGTGGTTTCCTGCACCAACACAAGTGCGAAAAGTGGTTTTTCAACACTATCACAAGTGCAAAAAGTGGATTTTCAACACTAACACAAGTGCGAAAAGTGGTTTTGCAACACTATCACAAGTGCAAAAAGTGTTTTTTCAACACTAACACAAGTGCGAAAAGTGGTTTTTCAACACTAACACAAGTGCGAAAAGTGGTTTTTCAACACTATCACAAGTGCAAAAAGTGTTTTTTCCACACTAATACAAGTGCAAAAGTGGTTTCCTGCACCAACACAGGTGCGAAAAGTGGTTTTTCAACACTGACACAAGTGCGAAAAGTGGTTTTTCAACACTAACACAAGTGCGAAAAGTGTTTTTTCAACAATAACACAAGTGCGAAAAGTGGTTTTTCCACACTAATAAAAGTGCAAAAGTGGTTTCCTGCACCAACACAAGTGCGAAAAGTGGTTTTTCAACACTAACACAAGTGCGAAAAGTGGTTTTTCAACACTATCACAAGGGTAAAAAGTGTTTTTTCCACACTAATACAAGTGCAAAAGTGGTTTCCTGCACCAACACAAGTGCGAAAAGTGGTTTTTCAACACTAACACAAGTGCGAAAAGTGGTTTTTCAACACTAACACAAGTGCGAAAAGTGGTTTTTCCACACTAATACAAGTGCAAAAAGTGGTTTTGCAACACTATCACAAGTGCAAAAAGTGTTTTTTCAACACTAACACAAGTGCGAAAAGTGGTTTTTCAACACTAACACAAGTGCGAAAAGTGGTTTTTCAACACTATCACAAGTGCAAAAAGTGTTTTTTCCACACTAATACAAGTGCAAAAGTGGTTTCCTGCACCAACACAGGTGCGAAAAGTGGTTTTTCAACACTGACACAAGTGTGAAAAGTGGTTTTTCAACACTAACACAAGTGCGAAAAGTGTTTTTTCAACAATAACACAAGTGCGAAAAGTCGTTTTTCCACACTAATACAAGTGCAAAAGTGGTTTCCTGCACCAACACAAGTGCGAAAAGTGGTTTTTCAACACTAACACAAGTGCGAAAAGTGGTTTTTCAACACTATCACAAGGGTAAAAAGTGTTTTTTCCACACTAATACAAGTGCAAAAGTGGTTTCCTGCACCAACACAAGTGCGAAAAGTGGTTTTTCAACACTAACACAAGTGCGAAAAGTGGTTTTTCAACACTAACACAAGTGCGAAAAGTGGTTTTTCCACACTAATACAAGTGCAAAAAGTGTTTTTTCCACAGTAATACAAGTGCAAAAGTGGTTTCCTGCACCAACACAAGTGCGAAAAGTGGTTTTTCAACACTATCACAAGTGCAAAAAGTGGATTTTCAACACTAACACAAGTGCGAAAAGTGGTTTTGCAACACTATCACAAGTGCAAAAAGTGTTTTTTCAACACTAACACAAGTGCGAAAAGTGGTTTTTCAACACTAACACAAGTGCGAAAAGTGGTTTTTCAACACTATCACAAGTGCGAAAAGTGTTTTTTCCACACTAATACAAGTGCAAAAGTGGTTTCCTGCACCAACACAAGTGCCAAAAGTGGTTTTTCAACACTAACACAAGTGCGAAAAGTGGTTTTTCAACACTAACACAAGTGCGAAAAGTGGTTTTTCAACACTATCACAAGTGCAAAAAGTGTTTTTTCAACACTAACACAAGTGCGAAAAGTGGTTTTTCAACACTAACACAAGTGCGAAAAGTGGTTTTTGAACACTATCACAAGTGCAAAAAGTGTTTTTTCCACACTAATACAAGTGCAAAAGTGGTTTCCTGCACCAACACAAGTGTGAAAAGTGGTTTTTCAACACTAACACAAGTGCAAAAAGTGTTTTTTCAACACTAACACAAGTGCGAAAAGTGGTTTTTCAACACTAACACAAGTGCGAAAAGTGGTTTTTCCACACTAATACAAGTGCAAAAGTGGTTTCCTGCACCAACACAAGTGCGAAAAGTGGTCTTTCAACACTAACACAAGTGCGAAAAGTGGTTTTTCAACAATAACACAATCGCGAAAAGTGGTTTTTCCACACTAATACAAGTGCAAAAGTGGTTTCCTGCACCAACACAAGTGCGAAATGTGGTTTTTCAACACTAACACAAGTGCGAAAAGTGGTTTTTCAACACTATCACAAGTACAAAAAGTGTTTTTTCCACACTAATACAAGTGCAAAAGTGGTTTCCTGCACCAACACAAGTGCGAAAAGTGGTTTTTCAACACTAACACAAGTGCGAAAAGTGGTTTTTCAACACTATCACAAGTGCAAAAAGTGTTTTTTCCACACTAATACAAGTGCAAAAGTGGTTTCCTGCACCAACACAAGTGCGAAAAGTGGTTTTTCAACACTAACACAAGTGTGAAAAGTGGTTTTTCAACACTAACACAAGTGCGAAAAGTGGTTTTTCCACACTAGTACAAGTGCAAAAAGTGTTTTTTCCACAGTAATACAAGTGCAAAAGTGGTTTCCTGCACCAACACAAGTGCGAAAAGTGGTTTTTCAACACTATCACAAGTGCAAAAAGTGGATTTTCAACACTAACACAAGTGCGAAAAGTAGTTTTTCAACACTATCACAAGTGCAAAAAGTGTTTTTTCAACACTAACACAAGTGCGAAAAGTGGTTTTTCAACACTAACACAAGTGCGAAAAGTGGTTTTTCAACACTATCACAAGTGCAAAAAGTGTTTTTTCCACACTAATACAAGTGCAAAAGTGGTTTCCTGCACCAACACAAGTGCGAAAAGTGGTTTTTCAACACTTACACAAGTGCGAAAAGTGGTTTTCTTCACCAACACAAGTGCAAAAAGTGGATTTTCAACACTAACACAAGTGCGAAAAGTGGTTTTTCAACACTAACACAAGTGCAAAAAGTGGTTTTTCAACACTAACACAAGTGCGAAAAGTGGTTTTTCAACACTATCACAAATGCAAAAAGTGGTTTTTCCACACTAATACAAGTGCAATAGTGTTTTCCTGCACCAACACAAGTGCGAAAAGTGGTTTTTCAACACTAACACAAGTGCAAAAAGTGGTCTTTCAACACTAATACAAGTGCGAAAAGTGGTTTTTCCACACTAATACAAGTGCAAAAGTGGTTTCCTGCACCAACACAAGTGCGAAAAGTGGTTTTTCAACACTATCACAAGTGCAAAAAGTCTTTTTTCCACACTAATACAAGTGCAAAAGTGGTTTCCTGCACCAACACAAGTGCGAAAAGTGGTTTTTCCACACTAATACAACTGCAAAAGTGGTTTTTCAACACTAACACAAGTGCGAAAATTGGTTTTTCCACACTAATACAAGTGCAAAAGTGGTTTCCTGCACCAACACAAGTGCGAAAAGTGGTTTTTCAACACTATCACAAGTGCAAAAAGTCTTTTTTCCACACTAATACAAGTGCAAAAGTGGTTTCCTGCACCAACACAAGTGCGAAAAGTGGTTTTTCAACACTAACACAAGTGCGAAAAGTGGTTTTTCAACACTAACACAAGTGCGAAAAGTGGTTTTTCCACACTAATACAAGTGCAAAAAGTGTTTTTTCCACAGTAATACAAGTGCAAAAGTGGTTTCCTGCACCAACACAAGTGCGAAAAGTGGTTTTTCAACACTATCACAAGTGCAAAAAGTGGATTTTCAACACTAACACATGTGCGAAAAGTGGTTTTGCAACACTATCACAAGTGCAAAAAGTGTTTTTTCAACACTAACACAAGTGCGAAAAGTGGTTTTTCAACACTAACACAAGTGCGAAAAGTGGTTTTTCAACACTATCACAAGTGCAAAAAGTGTTTTTTCCACACTAATACAAGTGCAAAAGTGGTTTCCTGCACCAACACAGGTGCGAAAAGTGGTTTTTCAACACTGACACAAGTGCGAAAAGTGGTTTTTCAACACTAACACAAGTGCGCAAAGTGTTTTTTCAACAATAACACAAGTGCGAAAAGTGGTTTTTCCACACTAATACAAGTGCGAAAGTGGTTTCCTGCACCAACACAAGTGCGAAAAGTGGTTTTTCAACACTAACACAAGTGCGAAATGTGGTTTTTCAACACTATCACAAGGGCAAAAAGTGTTTTTTCCACACTATTACAAGTGCAAAAGTGGTTTCCTGCACCAACACAAGTGCGAAAAGTGGTTTTTCAACACTAACACAAGTGCGAAAAGTGGTTTTTCAACACTAACACAAGTGCGAAAAGTGGTTTTTCCACACTAATACAAGTGCAAAAAGTGTTTTTTCCACAGTAATACAAGTGCAAAAGTGGTTTCCTGCACCAACACAAGTGCGAAAAGTGGTTTTTCAACACTATCACAAGTGCAAAAAGTGGCTTTTCAACACTAACACAAGTGCGAAAAGTGGTTTTTCAACACTATCACAAGTGCAAAAGTGGTTTCCTGCACCAACACAAGTGCGAAAAGTGGTTTTTCAACACTATCACAAGTGCAAAAAGTGGTTTTTCAACACTATCACAAGTGCAAAAAGTGTTTTTTCCACACTAATACAAGTGCAAAAGTGGTTTCCTGCACCAACACAAGTGCGAAAAGTGGTTTTTCAACACTAACACAAGTGCAAAAAGTGTTTTTTCAACACTAACACAAGTGCGAAAAGTGGTTTTTCAACACTAACACAAGTGCGAAAAGTGGTTTTTCCACACTAATACAAGTGCAAAAGTGGTTTCCTGCACCAACACTAGTGCGAAAAGTGGTTTTTCAACACTATCACAAGTGCAAAAAGTGGATTTTCAACACTAACACAAGTGCGAAAAGTGGTTTTGCAACACTATCACAAGTGCAAAAAGTGTTTTTTTCCACACTAATACAAGTGCAAAAGTGGTTTCCTGCACCAACACAAGTGCGAAAAGTGGTTTTTCAACACTAACACAAGTGCGAAAAGTGGTTTTTCAACACTAACACAAGTGCGAAAAGTGGTTTTTCCACACTAATTCAAGTGCAAAAAGTGTTTTTTCCACAGTAATACAAGTGCAAAAGTGGTTTCCTGCACCAACACAAGTGCGAAAAGTGGTTTTTCAACACTATCACAAGTGCAAAAAGTGGATTTTCAACACTAACACAAGTGCGAAAAGTGGTTTTGCAACACTATCACAAGTGCAAAAAGTGTTTTTTCAACACTAACACAAGTGCGAAAAGTGGTTTTTCAACACTAACACAAGTGCGAAAAGTGGTTTTTCAACACTATCACAAGTGCAAAAAGTGTTTTTTCCACACTAATCCAAGTGCAAAAGTGGTTTCCTGCACCAACACAGGTGCGAAAAGTGGTTTTTCAACACTGACACAAGTGCGAAAAGTGGTTTTTCAACACTAACACAAGTGCGAAAAGTGTTTTTTCAACAATAACACAAGTGCGAAAAGTGGTTTTTCCACACTAATACAAGTGCAAAAGTGGTTTCCTGCACCAACACAAGTGCGAAAAGTGGTTTTTCAACAATAACACAAGTGCGAAAAGTGGTTTTTCAACACTATCACAAGGGTAAAAAGTGTTTTTTCCACACTAATACAAGTGCAAAAGTGGTTTCCTGCACCAACACAAGTGCGAAAAGTGGTTTTTCAACACTAACACAAGTGCGAAAAGTGGTTTTTCAACACTAACACAAGTGCGAAAAGTGGTTTTTCCACACTAATACAAGTGCAAAAAGTGTTTTTTCCACAGTAATACAAGTGCAAAAGTGGTTTCCTGCACCAACACAAGTGCGAAAAGTGGTTTTTCAACACTATCACAAGTGCAAAAAGTGGATTTTCAACACTAACACAAGTGCGAAAAGTGGTTTTGCAACACTATCACAAGTGCAAGAAGTGTTTTTTCAACACTAACACAAGTGCGAAAAGTGGTTTTTCAACACTAACACAAGTGCGAAAAGTGGTTTTTCAACACTATCACAAGTGCAAAAAGTGTTTTTTCCACACTAATACAAGTGCAAAAGTGGTTTCCTGCACCAACACAGGTGCGAAAAGTGGTTTTTCAACACTGACACAAGTGCGAAAAGTGGTTTTTCAACACTAGCACAAGTGCGAAAAGTGTTTTTTCAACAATAACACAAGTGCGAAAAGTGGTTTTTCCACACTAATACAAGTGCAAAAGTGGTTTCCTGCACCAACACAAGTGCGAAAAGTGGTTTTTCAACACTAACACAAGTGCGAAAAGTGGTTTTTCAACACTATCACAAGGGCAAAAAGTGTTTTTTCCACACTAATACAAGTGCAAAAGTGGTTTCCTGCACCAACACAAGTGCGAAAAGTGGTTTTTCAACACTAACACAAGTGCCAAAAGTAGTTTTTCAACACTAACACAAGTGCGAAAAATGGTTTTCCACACTAATACAAGTGCAAAAAGTGTTTTTTCCACAGTAATACAAGTGCAAAAGTGGTTTCCTGCACCAACACAAGTGCGAAAAGTGGTTTTTCAACACTAACACAAGTGCGAAAAGTGGTTTTTCAACACTAACACAAGTGCGAAAAGTGTTTTTTCAACAATAACACAAGTGCGAAAAGTGGTTTTTCCACACTAATACAAGTGCAAAAGTGGTTTCCTGCACCAACACAAGTGCGAAAAGTGGTTTTTCAACACTATCACAAGTGCAAAAAGTGTTTTTTCCACACTAATACAAGTGCAAAAGTGGTTTCCTGCACCAACACAAGTGCGAAAAGTGGTTTTTCAACACTTACACAAGTGCGAAAAGTGGTTTTCTTCACCAACACAAGTGCAAAAAGTGGATTTTCAACACTAACACAAGTGCGAAAAGTGGTTTTTCAACACTAACACAAGTGCAAAAAGTGGTTTTTCAACACTAACACAAGTGCGAAAAGTGGTTTTTCAACACTATCACAAATGCAAAAAGTGGTTTTTCCACACTAATACAAGTGCAATAGTGTTTTCCTGCACCAACACAAGTGCGAAAAGTGGTTTTTCAACACTAACACAAGTGCAAAAAGTGGTCTTTCAACACTAATACAAGTGCGAAAAGTGGTTTTTCCACACTAATACAAGTGCAAAAGTGGTTTCCTGCACCAACACAAGTGCGAAAAGTGGTTTTTCAACACTATCACAAGTGCAAAAAGTCTTTTTTCCACACTAATACAAGTGCAAAAGTGGTTTCCTGCACCAACACAAGTGCGAAAAGTGGTTTTTCCACACTAATACAACTGCAAAAGTGGTTTTTCAACACTAACACAAGTGCGAAAAGTGGTTTTTCCACACTAATACAAGTGCAAAAGTGGTTTCCTGCACCAACACAAGTGCGAAAAGTGGTTTTTCAACACTATCACAAGTGCAAAAAGTCTTTTTTCCACACTAATACAAGTGCAAAAGTGGTTTCCTGCACCAACACAAGTGCGAAAAGTGGTTTTTCAACACTAACACAAGTGCGAAAAGTGGTTTTTCAACACTAACACAAGTGCGAAAAGTGGTTTTTCCACACTAATACAAGTGCAAAAAGTGTTTTTTCCACAGTAATACAAGTGCAAAAGTGGTTTCCTGCACCAACACAAGTGCGAAAAGTGGTTTTTCAACACTATCACAAGTGCAAAAAGTGGATTTTCAACACTAACACAAGTGCGAAAAGTGGTTTTGCAACACTATCACAAGTGCAAAAAGTGTTTTTTCAACACTAACACAAGTGCGAAAAGTGGTTTTTCAACACTAACACAAGTGCGAAAAGTGGTTTTTCAACACTATCACAAGGGTAAAAAGTATTTTTTCAACACTAACACAAGTGCGAAAAGTGGTTTTTCAACAATAACACAAGTGCGAAAAGTGGTTTTTCAACACTATCACAAGGGTAAAAAGTGTTTTTTCCACACTAATACAAGTGCAAAAGTGGTTTCCTGCACCAACACAAGTGCGAAAAGTGGTTTTTCAACACTAACACAAGTGCGAAAAGTGGTTTTTCAACACTAACACAAGTGCGAAAAGTGGTTTTTCCACACTAATACAAGTGCAAAAAGTGTTTTTTCCACAGTAATACAAGTGCAAAAGTGGTTTCCTGCACCAACACAAGTGCGAAAAGTGGTTTTTCAACACTATCACAAGTGCAAAAAGTGGATTTTCAACACTAACACAGGTGCGAAAAGTGGTTTTACAACACTATCACAAGTGCAAGAAGTGTTTTTTCAACACTAACACAAGTGCGAAAAGTGGTTTTTCAACACTAACACAAGTGCGAAAAGTGGTTTTTCAACACTATCACAAGTGCAAAAAGTGTTTTTTCCACACTAATACAAGTGCAAAAGTGGTTTCCTGCACCAACACAGGTGCGAAAAGTGGTTTTTCAACACTGACACAAGTGCGAAAAGTGGTTTTTCAACACTAGCACAAGTGCGAAAAGTGTTTTTTCAACAATAACACAAGTGCGAAAAGTGGTTTTTCCACACTAATACAAGTGCAAAAGTGGTTTCCTGCACCAACACAAGTGCGAAAAGTGGTTTTTCAACACTAACACAAGTGCGAAAAGTGGTTTTTCAACACTATCACAAGTGCAAAAAGTGTTTTTTTCCACACTAATACAAGTGCAAAAGTGGTTTCCTGCACCAACACAAGTGCGAAAAGTGGTTTTTCAACACTAACACAAGTGCGAAAAGTGGTTTTTCAACACTAACACAAGTGCGAAAAGTGGTTTTTCCACACTAATTCAAGTGCAAAAAGTGTTTTTTCCACAGTAATACAAGTGCAAAAGTGGTTTCCTGCACCAACACAAGTGCGAAAAGTGGTTTTTCAACACTATCACAAGTGCAAAAAGTGGATTTTCAACACTAACACAAGTGCGAAAAGTGGTTTTGCAACACTATCACAAGTGCAAAAAGTGTTTTTTCAACACTAACACAAGTGCGAAAAGTGGTTTTTCAACACTAACACAAGTGCGAAAAGTGGTTTTTCAACACTATCACAAGTGCAAAAAGTGTTTTTTCCACACTAATCCAAGTGCAAAAGTGGTTTCCTGCACCAACACAGGTGCGAAAAGTGGTTTTTCAACACTGACACAAGTGCGAAAAGTGGTTTTTCAACACTAACACAAGTGCGAAAAGTGTTTTTTCAACAATAACACAAGTGCGAAAAGTGGTTTTTCCACACTAATACAAGTGCAAAAGTGGTTTCCTGCACCAACACAAGTGCGAAAAGTGGTTTTTCAACAATAACACAAGTGCGAAAAGTGGTTTTTCAACACTATCACAAGGGTAAAAAGTGTTTTTTCCACACTAATACAAGTGCAAAAGTGGTTTCCTGCACCAACACAAGTGCGAAAAGTGGTTTTTCAACACTAACACAAGTGCGAAAAGTGGTTTTTCAACACTAACACAAGTGCGAAAAGTGGTTTTTCCACACTAATACAAGTGCAAAAAGTGTTTTTTCCACAGTAATACAAGTGCAAAAGTGGTTTCCTGCACCAACACAAGTGCGAAAAGTGGTTTTTCAACACTATCACAAGTGCAAAAAGTGGATTTTCAACACTAACACAAGTGCGAAAAGTGGTTTTGCAACACTATCACAAGTGCAAGAAGTGTTTTTTCAACACTAACACAAGTGCGAAAAGTGGTTTTTCAACACTAACACAAGTGCGAAAAGTGGTTTTTCAACACTATCACAAGTGCAAAAAGTGTTTTTTCCACACTAATACAAGTGCAAAAGTGGTTTCCTGCACCAACACAGGTGCGAAAAGTGGTTTTTCAACACTGACACAAGTGCGAAAAGTGGTTTTTCAACACTAGCACAAGTGCGAAAAGTGTTTTTTCAACAATAACACAAGTGCGAAAAGTGGTTTTTCCACACTAATACAAGTGCAAAAGTGGTTTCCTGCACCAACACAAGTGCGAAAAGTGGTTTTTCAACACTAACACAAGTGCGAAAAGTGGTTTTTCAACACTATCACAAGGGCAAAAAGTGTTTTTTCCACACTAATACAAGTGCAAAAGTGGTTTCCTGCACCAACACAAGTGCGAAAAGTGGTTTTTCAACACTAACACAAGTGCCAAAAGTGGTTTTTCAACACTAACACAAGTGCGAAAAGTGTTTTTTCAACAATAACACAAGTGCGAAAAGTGGTTTTTCCACACTAATACAAGTGCAAAAGTGGTTTCCTGCACCAACACAAGTGCGAAAAGTGGTTTTTCAACACTATCACAAGTGCAAAAAGTGTTTTTTCCACACTAATACAAGTGCAAAAGTGGTTTCCTGCACCAACACAAGTGCGAAAAGTGGTTTTTCAACACTTACACAAGTGCGAAAAGTGGTTTTCTTCACCAACACAAGTGCAAAAAGTGGATTTTCAACACTAACACAAGTGCGAAAAGTGGTTTTTCAACACTAACACAAGTGCAAAAAGTGGTTTTTCAACACTAACACAAGTGCGAAAAGTGGTTTTTCAACACTATCACAAATGCAAAAAGTGGTTTTTCCACACTAATACAAGTGCAATAGTGTTTTCCTGCACCAACACAAGTGCGAAAAGTGGTTTTTCAACACTAACACAAGTGCAAAAAGTGGTCTTTCAACACTAATACAAGTGCGAAAAGTGGTTTTTCCACACTAATACAAGTGCAAAAGTGGTTTCCTGCACCAACACAAGTGCGAAAAGTGGTTTTTCAACACTATCACAAGTGCAAAAAGTCTTTTTTCCACACTAATACAAGTGCAAAAGTGGTTTCCTGCACCAACACAAGTGCGAAAAGTGGTTTTTCCACACTAATACAACTGCAAAAGTGGTTTTTCAACACTAACACAAGTGCGAAAAGTGGTTTTCCACACTAATACAAGTGCAAAAGTGGTTTCCTGCACCAACACAAGTGCGAAAAGTGGTTTTTCAACACTATCACAAGTGCAAAAAGTCTTTTTTCCACACTAATACAAGTGCAAAAGTGGTTTCCTGCACCAACACAAGTGCGAAAAGTGGTTTTTCAACACTAACACAAGTGCGAAAAGTGGTTTTTCAACACTAACACAAGTGCGAAAAGTGGTTTTTCCACACTAATACAAGTGCAAAAAGTGTTTTTTCCACAGTAATACAAGTGCAAAAGTGGTTTCCTGCACCAACACAAGTGCGAAAAGTGGTTTTTCAACACTATCACAAGTGCAAAAAGTGGATTTTCAACACTAACACAAGTGCGAAAAGTGGTTTTGCAACACTATCACAAGTGCAAAAAGTGTTTTTTCAACACTAACACAAGTGCGAAAAGTGGTTTTTCAACACTAACACAAGTGCGAAAAGTGGTTTTTCAACACTATCACAAGGGTAAAAAGTGTTTTTTCAACACTAACACAAGTGCGAAAAGTGGTTTTTCAACAATAACACAAGTGCGAAAAGTGGTTTTTCAACACTATCACAAGGGTAAAAAGTGTTTTTTCCACACTAATACAAGTGCAAAAGTGGTTTCCTGCACCAACACAAGTGCGAAAAGTGGTTTTTCAACACTAACACAAGTGCGAAAAGTGGTTTTTCAACACTAACACAAGTGCGAAAAGTGGTTTTTCCACACTAATACAAGTGCAAAAAGTGTTTTTTCCACAGTAATACAAGTGCAAAAGTGGTTTCCTGCACCAACACAAGTGCGAAAAGTGGTTTTTCAACACTATCACAAGTGCAAAAAGTGGATTTTCAACACTAACACAAGTGCGAAAAGTGGTTTTGCAACACTATCACAAGTGCAAGAAGTGTTTTTTCAACACTAACACAAGTGCGAAAAGTGGTTTTTCAACACTAACACAAGTGCGAAAAGTGGTTTTTCAACACTATCACAAGTGCAAAAAGTGTTTTTTCCACACTAATACAAGTGCAAAAGTGGTTTCCTGCACCAACACAGGTGCGAAAAGTGGTTTTTCAACACTGACACAAGTGCGAAAAGTGGTTTTTCAACACTAGCACAAGTGCGAAAAGTGTTTTTTCAACAATAACACAAGTGCGAAAAGTGGTTTTTCCACACTAATACAAGTGCAAAAGTGGTTTCCTGCACCAACACAAGTGCGAAAAGTGGTTTTTCAACACTAACACAAGTGCGAAAAGTGGTTTTTCAACACTATCACAAGGGCAAAAAGTGTTTTTTCCACACTAATACAAGTGCAAAAGTGGTTTCCTGCACCAACACAATTGCGAAAAGTGGTTTTTCAACACTAACACAAGTGCCAAAAGTAGTTTTTCAACACTAACACAAGTGCGAAAAATGGTTTTTCCACACTAATACAAGTGCAAAAAGTGTTTTTTCCACAGTAATACAAGTGCAAAAGTGGTTTCCTGCACCAACACAAGTGCGAAAAGTGGTTTTTCAACACTAACACAAGTGCGAAAAGTGGTTTTTCAACACTAACACAAGTGCGAAAAGTGTTTTTTCAACAATAACACAAGTGCGAAAAGTGGTTTTTCCACACTAATACAAGTGCAAAAGTGGTTTCCTGCACCAACACAAGTGCGAAAAGTGGTTTTTCAACACTATCACAAGTGCAAAAAGTGTTTTTTCCACACTAATACAAGTGCAAAAGTGGTTTCCTGCACCAACACAAGTGCGAAAAGTGGTTTTTCAACACTTACACAAGTGCGAAAAGTGGTTTTCTTCACCAACACAAGTGCAAAAAGTGGATTTTCAACACTAACACAAGTGCGAAAAGTGGTTTTTCAACACTAACACAAGTGCAAAAAGTGTTTTTTCAACACTAACACAAGTGCGAAAAGTGGTTTTTCAACACTATCACAAATGCAAAAAGTGGTTTTTCCACACTAATACAAGTGCAATAGTGTTTTCCTGCACCAACACAAGTGCGAAAAGTGGTTTTTCAACACTAACACAAGTGCAAAAAGTGGTCTTTCAACACTAATACAAGTGCGAAAAGTGGTTTTTCCACACTAATACAAGTGCAAAAGTGGTTTCCTGCACCAACACAAGTGCGAAAAGTGGTTTTTCAACACTATCACAAGTGCAAAAAGTCTTTTTTCCACACTAATACAAGTGCAAAAGTGGTTTCCTGCACCAACACAAGTGCGAAAAGTGGTTTTTCCACACTAATACAACTGCAAAAGTGGTTTTTCAACACTAACACAAGTGCGAAAAGTGGTTTTTCCACACTAATACAAGTGCAAAAGTGGTTTCCTGCACCAACACAAGTGCGAAAAGTGGTTTTTCAACACTATCACAAGTGCAAAAAGTCTTTTTTCCACACTAATACAAGTGCAAAAGTGGTTTCCTGCACCAACACAAGTGCGAAAAGTGGTTTTTCAACACTAACACAAGTGCGAAAAGTGGTTTTTCAACACTAACACAAGTGCGAAAAGTGGTTTTTCCACACTAATACAAGTGCAAAAAGTGTTTTTTCCACAGTAATACAAGTGCAAAAGTGGTTTCCTGCACCAACACAAGTGCGAAAAGTGGTTTTTCAACACTATCACAAGTGCAAAAAGTGGATTTTCAACACTAACACAAGTGCGAAAAGTGGTTTTGCAACACTATCACAAGTGCAAAAAGTGTTTTTTCAACACTAACACAAGTGCGAAAAGTGGTTTTTCAACACTAACACAAGTGCGAAAAGTGGTTTTTCAACACTATCACAAGTGCAAAAAGTGTTTTTTCCACACTAATACAAGTGCAAAAGTGGTTTCCTGCACCAACACAGGTGCGAAAAGTGGTTTTTCAACACTGACACAAGTGCGAAAAGTGGTTTTTCAACACTAACACAAGTGCGAAAAGTGTTTTTTCAACAATAACACAAGTGCGAAAAGTGGTTTTTCCACACTAATAATAGTGCAAAAGTGGTTTCCTGCACCAACACAAGTGCGAAAAGTGGTTTTTCAACACTAACACAAGTGCGAAAAGTGGTTTTTCAACACTATCACAAGGGTAAAAAGTGTTTTTTCCACACTAATACAAGTGCAAAAGTGGTTTCCTGCACCAACACAAGTGCGAAAAGTGGTTTTTCAACACTAACACAAGTGCGAAAAGTGGTTTTTCAACACTAACACAAGTGCGAAAAGTGGTTTTTCCACACTAATACAAGTGCAAAAAGTGGTTTTGCAACACTATCACAAGTGCAAAAAGTGTTTTTTCAACACTAACACAAGTGCGAAAAGTGGTTTTTCAACACTAACACAAGTGCGAAAAGTGGTTTTTCAACACTATCACAAGTGCAAAAAGTGTTTTTTCCACACTAATACAAGTGCAAAAGTGGTTTCCTGCACCAACACAGGTGCGAAAAGTGGTTTTTCAACACTGACACAAGTGTGAAAAGTGGTTTTTCAACACTAACACAAGTGCGAAAAGTGTTTTTTCAACAATAACACAAGTGCGAAAAGTGGTTTTTCCACACTAATACAAGTGCAAAAGTGGTTTCCTGCACCAACACAAGTGCGAAAAGTGGTTTTTCAACACTAACACAAGTGCGAAAAGTGGTTTTTCAACACTATCACAAGGGTAAAAAGTGTTTTTTCCACACTAATACAAGTGCAAAAGTGGTTTCCTGCACCAACACAAGTGCGAAAAGTGGTTTTTCAACACTAACACAAGTGCGAAAAGTGGTTTTTCAACACTAACACAAGTGCGAAAAGTGGTTTTTCCACACTAATACAAGTGCAAAAAGTGTTTTTTCCACAGTAATACAAGTGCAAAAGTGGTTTCCTGCACCAACACAAGTGCGAAAAGTGGTTTTTCAACACTATCACAAGTGCAAAAAGTGGATTTTCAACACTAACACAAGTGCGAAAAGTGGTTTTGCAACACTATCACAAGTGCAAAAAGTGTTTTTTCAACACTAACACAAGTGCGAAAAGTGGTTTTTCAACACTAACACAAGTGCGAAAAGTGGTTTTTCAACACTATCACAAGTGCGAAAAGTGGTTTTTCAACACTATCACAAATGCAAAAAGTGGTTTTTCCACACTAATACAAGTGCAATAGTGTTTTCCTGCACCAACACAAGTGCGAAAAGTGGTTTTTCAACACTAACACAAGTGCAAAAAGTGGTCTTTCAACACTAATACAAGTGCGAAAAGTGGTTTTTCCACACTAATACAAGTGCAAAAGTGGTTTCCTGCACCAACACAAGTGCGAAAAGTGGTTTTTCAACACTATCACAAGTGCAAAAAGTCTTTTTTCCACACTAATACAAGTGCAAAAGTGGTTTCCTGCACCAACACAAGTGCGAAAAGTGGTTTTTCCACACTAATACAACTGCAAAAGTGGTTTTTCAACACTAACACAAGTGCGAAAAGTGGTTTTTCCACACTAATACAAGTGCAAAAGTGGTTTCCTGCACCAACACAAGTGCGAAAAGTGGTTTTTCAACACTATCACAAGTGCAAAAAGTCTTTTTTCCACACTAATACAAGTGCAAAAGTGGTTTCCTGCACCAACACAGGTGCGAAAAGTGGTTTTTCAACACTAACACAAGTGCGAAAAGTGGTTTTTCAACACTAACACAAGTGCGAAAAGTGGTTTTTCCACACTAATACAAGTGCAAAAAGTGTTTTTTCCACAGTAATACAAGTGCAAAAGTGGTTTCCTGCACCAACACAAGTGCGAAAAGTGGTTTTTCAACACTATCACAAGTGCAAAAAGTGGATTTTCAACACTAACACAAGTGCGAAAAGTGGTTTTGCAACACTATCACAAGTGCAAAAAGTGTTTTTTCAACACTAACACAAGTGCGAAAAGTGGTTTTTCAACACTAACACAAGTGCGAAAAGTGGTTTTTCAACACTATCACAAGTGCAAAAAGTGTTTTTTCCACACTAATACAAGTGCAAAAGTGGTTTCCTGCACCAACACAGGTGCGAAAAGTGGTTTTTCAACACTGACACAAGTGCGAAAAGTGGTTTTTCAACACTAACACAAGTGCGAAAAGTGTTTTTTCAACAATAACACAAGTGCGAAAAGTGGTTTTTCCACACTAATAAAAGTGCAAAAGTGGTTTCCTGCACCAACACAAGTGCGAAAAGTGGTTTTTCAACACTAACACAAGTGCGAAAAGTGGTTTTTCAACACTATCACAAGGGTAAAAAGTGTTTTTTCCACACTAATACAAGTGCAAAAGTGGTTTCCTGCACCAACACAAGTGCGAAAAGTGGTTTTTCAACACTAACACAAGTGCGAAAAGTGGTTTTTCAACACTAACACAAGTGCGAAAAGTGGTTTTTCCACACTAATACAAGTGCAAAAAGTGGTTTTGCAACACTATCACAAGTGCAAAAAGTGTTTTTTCAACACTAACACAAGTGCGAAAAGTGGTTTTTCAACACTAACACAAGTGCGAAAAGTGGTTTTTCAACACTATCACAAGTGCAAAAAGTGTTTTTTCCACACTAATACAAGTGCAAAAGTGGTTTCCTGCACCAACACAGGTGCGAAAAGTGGTTTTTCAACACTGACACAAGTGTGAAAAGTGGTTTTTCAACACTAACACAAGTGCGAAAAGTGTTTTTTCAACAATAACACAAGTGCGAAAAGTGGTTTTTCCACACTAATACAAGTGCAAAAGTGGTTTCCTGCACCAACACAAGTGCGAAAAGTGGTTTTTCAACACTAACACAAGTGCGAAAAGTGGTTTTTCAACACTATCACAAGGGTAAAAAGTGTTTTTTCCACACTAATACAAGTGCAAAAGTGGTTTCCTGCACCAACACAAGTGCGAAAAGTGGTTTTTCAACACTAACACAAGTGCGAAAAGTGGTTTTTCAACACTAACACAAGTGCGAAAAGTGGTTTTTCCACACTAATACAAGTGCAAAAAGTGTTTTTTCCACAGTAATACAAGTGCAAAAGTGGTTTCCTGCACCAACACAAGTGCGAAAAGTGGTTTTTCAACACTATCACAAGTGCAAAAAGTGGATTTTCAACACTAACACAAGTGCGAAAAGTGGTTTTGCAACACTATCACAAGTGCAAAAAGTGTTTTTTCAACACTAACACAAGTGCGAAAAGTGGTTTTCCACACTAATACAAGTGCAAAAGTGGTTTCCTGCACCAACACAAGTGCGAAAAGTGTTTTTTCCACACTAATACAAGTGCAAAAGTGGTTTCCTGCACCAACACAAGTGCGAAAAGTGGTTTTTCCACACTAATACAACTGCAAAAGTGGTTTTTCAACACTAACACAAGTGCGAAAAGTGGTTTTCCACACTAATACAAGTGCAAAAGTGGTTTCCTGCACCAACACAAGTGCGAAAAGTGGTTTTTCAACACTATCACAAGTGCAAAAAGTCTTTTTTCCACACTAATACAAGTGCAAAAGTGGTTTCCTGCACCAACACAAGTGCGAAAAGTGGTTTTTCAACACTAACACAGGTGCGAAAAGTGGTTTTTCAACACTAACACAAGTGCGAAAAGTGGTTTTTCCACACTAATACAAGTGCAAAAAGTGTTTTTTCCACAGTAATACAAGTGCAAAAGTGGTTTCCTGCACCAACACAAGTGCGAAAAGTGGTTTTTCAACACTATCACAAGTGCAAAAAGTGGATTTTCAACACTAACACAAGTGCGAAAAGTGGTTTTGCAACACTATCACAAGTGCAAAAAGTGTTTTTTCAACACTAACACAAGTGCGAAAAGTGGTTTTTCAACACTAACACAAGTGCGAAAAGTGGTTTTTCAACACTATCACAAGGGTAAAAAGTGTTTTTTCAACACTAACACAAGTGCGAAAAGTGGTTTTTCAACAATAACACAAGTGCGAAAAGTGGTTTTTCAACACTATCACAAGGGTAAAAAGTGTTTTTTCCACACTAATACAAGTGCAAAAGTGGTTTCCTGCACCAACACAAGTGCGAAAAGTGGTTTTTCAACACTAACACAAGTGCGAAAAGTGGTTTTTCAACACTAACACAAGTGCGAAAAGTGGTTTTTCCACACTAATACAAGTGCAAAAAGTGTTTTTTCCACAGTAATACAAGTGCAAAAGTGGTTTCCTGCACCAACACAAGTGCGAAAAGTGGTTTTTCAACACTATCACAAGTGCAAAAAGTGGATTTTCAACACTAACACAAGTGCGAAAAGTGGTTTTGCAACACTATCACAAGTGCAAGAAGTGTTTTTTCAACACTAACACAAGTGCGAAAAGTGGTTTTTCAACACTAACACAAGTGCGAAAAGTGGTTTTTCAACACTATCACAAGTGCAAAAAGTGTTTTTTCCACACTAATACAAGTGCAAAAGTGGTTTCCTGCACCAACACAGGTGCGAAAAGTGGTTTTTCAACACTGACACAAGTGCGAAAAGTGGTTTTTCAACACTAGCACAAGTGCGAAAAGTGTTTTTTCAACAATAACACAAGTGCGAAAAGTGGTTTTTCCACACTAATACAAGTGCAAAAGTGGTTTCCTGCACCAACACAAGTGCGAAAAGTGGTTTTTCAACACTAACACAAGTGCGAAAAGTGGTTTTTCAACACTATCACAAGGGCAAAAAGTGTTTTTTCCACACTAATACAAGTGCAAAAGTGGTTTCCTGCACCAACACAATTGCGAAAAGTGGTTTTTCAACACTAACACAAGTGCCAAAAGTAGTTTTTCAACACTAACACAAGTGCGAAAAATGGTTTTTCCACACTAATACAAGTGCAAAAAGTGTTTTTTCCACAGTAATACAAGTGCAAAAGTGGTTTCCTGCACCAACACAAGTGCGAAAAGTGGTTTTTCAACACTAACACAAGTGCGAAAAGTGGTTTTTCAACACTAACACAAGTGCGAAAAGTGTTTTTTCAACAATAACACAAGTGCGAAAAGTGGTTTTTCCACACTAATACAAGTGCAAAAGTGGTTTCCTGCACCAACACAAGTGCGAAAAGTGGTTTTTCAACACTATCACAAGTGCAAAAAGTGTTTTTTCCACACTAATACAAGTGCAAAAGTGGTTTCCTGCACCAACACAAGTGCGAAAAGTGGTTTTTCAACACTTACACAAGTGCGAAAAGTGGTTTTCTTCACCAACACAAGTGCAAAAAGTGGATTTTCAACACTAACACAAGTGCGAAAAGTGGTTTTTCAACACTAACACAAGTGCAAAAAGTGTTTTTTCAACACTAACACAAGTGCGAAAAGTGGTTTTTCAACACTATCACAAATGCAAAAAGTGGTTTTTCCACACTAATACAAGTGCAATAGTGTTTTCCTGCACCAACACAAGTGCGAAAAGTGGTTTTTCAACACTAACACAAGTGCAAAAAGTGGTCTTTCAACACTAATACAAGTGCGAAAAGTGGTTTTTCCACACTAATACAAGTGCAAAAGTGGTTTCCTGCACCAACACAAGTGCGAAAAGTGGTTTTTCAACACTATCACAAGTGCAAAAAGTCTTTTTTCCACACTAATACAAGTGCAAAAGTGGTTTCCTGCACCAACACAAGTGCGAAAAGTGGTTTTTCCACACTAATACAACTGCAAAAGTGGTTTTTCAACACTAACACAAGTGCGAAAAGTGGTTTTTCCACACTAATACAAGTGCAAAAGTGGTTTCCTGCACCAACACAAGTGCGAAAAGTGGTTTTTCAACACTATCACAAGTGCAAAAAGTCTTTTTTCCACACTAATACAAGTGCAAAAGTGGTTTCCTGCACCAACACAAGTGCGAAAAGTGGTTTTTCAACACTAACACAAGTGCGAAAAGTGGTTTTTCAACACTAACACAAGTGCGAAAAGTGGTTTTTCCACACTAATACAAGTGCAAAAAGTGTTTTTTCCACAGTAATACAAGTGCAAAAGTGGTTTCCTGCACCAACACAAGTGCGAAAAGTGGTTTTTCAACACTATCACAAGTGCAAAAAGTGGATTTTCAACACTAACACAAGTGCGAAAAGTGGTTTTGCAACACTATCACAAGTGCAAAAAGTGTTTTTTCAACACTAACACAAGTGCGAAAAGTGGTTTTTCAACACTAACACAAGTGCGAAAAGTGGTTTTTCAACACTATCACAAGTGCAAAAAGTGTTTTTTCCACACTAATACAAGTGCAAAAGTGGTTTCCTGCACCAACACAGGTGCGAAAAGTGGTTTTTCAACACTGACACAAGTGCGAAAAGTGGTTTTTCAACACTAACACAAGTGCGAAAAGTGTTTTTTCAACAATAACACAAGTGCGAAAAGTGGTTTTTCCACACTAATAAAAGTGCAAAAGTGGTTTCCTGCACCAACACAAGTGCGAAAAGTGGTTTTTCAACACTAACACAAGTGCGAAAAGTGGTTTTTCAACACTATCACAAGGGTAAAAAGTGTTTTTTCCACACTAATACAAGTGCAAAAGTGGTTTCCTGCACCAACACAAGTGCGAAAAGTGGTTTTTCAACACTAACACAAGTGCGAAAAGTGGTTTTTCAACACTAACACAAGTGCGAAAAGTGGTTTTTCCACACTAATACAAGTGCAAAAAGTGGTTTTGCAACACTATCACAAGTGCAAAAAGTGTTTTTTCAACACTAACACAAGTGCGAAAAGTGGTTTTTCAACACTAACACAAGTGCGAAAAGTGGTTTTTCAACACTATCACAAGTGCAAAAAGTGTTTTTTCCACACTAATACAAGTGCAAAAGTGGTTTCCTGCACCAACACAGGTGCGAAAAGTGGTTTTTCAACACTGACACAAGTGTGAAAAGTGGTTTTTCAACACTAACACAAGTGCGAAAAGTGTTTTTTCAACAATAACACAAGTGCGAAAAGTGGTTTTTCCACACTAATACAAGTGCAAAAGTGGTTTCCTGCACCAACACAAGTGCGAAAAGTGGTTTTTCAACACTAACACAAGTGCGAAAAGTGGTTTTTCAACACTATCACAAGGGTAAAAAGTGTTTTTTCCACACTAATACAAGTGCAAAAGTGGTTTCCTGCACCAACACAAGTGCGAAAAGTGGTTTTTCAACACTAACACAAGTGCGAAAAGTGGTTTTTCAACACTAACACAAGTGCGAAAAGTGGTTTTTCCACACTAATACAAGTGCAAAAAGTGTTTTTTCCACAGTAATACAAGTGCAAAAGTGGTTTCCTGCACCAACACAAGTGCGAAAAGTGGTTTTTCAACACTATCACAAGTGCAAAAAGTGGATTTTCAACACTAACACAAGTGCGAAAAGTGGTTTTGCAACACTATCACAAGTGCAAAAAGTGTTTTTTCAACACTAACACAAGTGCGAAAAGTGGTTTTTCAACACTAACACAAGTGCGAAAAGTGGTTTTTCAACACTATCACAAGTGCGAAAAGTGGTTTTTCAACACTATCACAAATGCAAAAAGTGGTTTTTCCACACTAATACAAGTGCAATAGTGTTTTCCTGCACCAACACAAGTGCGAAAAGTGGTTTTTCAACACTAACACAAGTGCAAAAAGTGGTCTTTCAACACTAATACAAGTGCGAAAAGTGGTTTTTCCACACTAATACAAGTGCAAAAGTGGTTTCCTGCACCAACACAAGTGCGAAAAGTGGTTTTTCAACACTATCACAAGTGCAAAAAGTCTTTTTTCCACACTAATACAAGTGCAAAAGTGGTTTCCTGCACCAACACAAGTGCGAAAAGTGGTTTTTCCACACTAATACAACTGCAAAAGTGGTTTTTCAACACTAACACAAGTGCGAAAAGTGGTTTTTCCACACTAATACAAGTGCAAAAGTGGTTTCCTGCACCAACACAAGTGCGAAAAGTGGTTTTTCAACACTATCACAAGTGCAAAAAGTCTTTTTTCCACACTAATACAAGTGCAAAAGTGGTTTCCTGCACCAACACAAGTGCGAAAAGTGGTTTTTCAACACTAACACAAGTGCGAAAAGTGGTTTTTCAACACTAACACAAGTGCGAAAAGTGGTTTTTCCACACTAATACAAGTGCAAAAAGTGTTTTTTCCACAGTAATACAAGTGCAAAAGTGGTTTCCTGCACCAACACAAGTGCGAAAAGTGGTTTTTCAACACTATCACAAGTGCAAAAAGTGGATTTTCAACACTAACACAAGTGCGAAAAGTGGTTTTGCAACACTATCACAAGTGCAAAAAGTGTTTTTTCAACACTAACACAAGTGCGAAAAGTGGTTTTTCAACACTAACACAAGTGCGAAAAGTGGTTTTTCAACACTATCACAAGTGCAAAAAGTGTTTTTTCCACACTAATACAAGTGCAAAAGTGGTTTCCTGCACCAACACAGGTGCGAAAAGTGGTTTTTCAACACTGACACAAGTGCGAAAAGTGGTTTTTCAACACTAACACAAGTGCGAAAAGTGTTTTTTCAACAATAACACAAGTGCGAAAAGTGGTTTTTCCACACTAATAAAAGTGCAAAAGTGGTTTCCTGCACCAACACAAGTGCGAAAAGTGGTTTTTCAACACTAACACAAGTGCGAAAAGTGGTTTTTCAACACTATCACAAGGGTAAAAAGTGTTTTTTCCACACTAATACAAGTGCAAAAGTGGTTTCCTGCACCAACACAAGTGCGAAAAGTGGTTTTTCAACACTAACACAAGTGCGAAAAGTGGTTTTTCAACACTAACACAAGTGCGAAAAGTGGTTTTTCCACACTAATACAAGTGCAAAAAGTGGTTTTGCAACACTATCACAAGTGCAAAAAGTGTTTTTTCAACACTAACACAAGTGCGAAAAGTGGTTTTTCAACACTAACACAAGTGCGAAAAGTGGTTTTTCAACACTATCACAAGTGCAAAAAGTGTTTTTTCCACACTAATACAAGTGCAAAAGTGGTTTCCTGCACCAACACAGGTGCGAAAAGTGGTTTTTCAACACTGACACAAGTGTGAAAAGTGGTTTTTCAACACTAACACAAGTGCGAAAAGTGTTTTTTCAACAATAACACAAGTGCGAAAAGTGGTTTTTCCACACTAATACAAGTGCAAAAGTGGTTTCCTGCACCAACACAAGTGCGAAAAGTGGTTTTTCAACACTAACACAAGTGCGAAAAGTGGTTTTTCAACACTATCACAAGGGTAAAAAGTGTTTTTTCCACACTAATACAAGTGCAAAAGTGGTTTCCTGCACCAACACAAGTGCGAAAAGTGGTTTTTCAACACTAACACAAGTGCGAAAAGTGGTTTTTCAACACTAACACAAGTGCGAAAAGTGGTTTTTCCACACTAATACAAGTGCAAAAAGTGTTTTTTCCACAGTAATACAAGTGCAAAAGTGGTTTCCTGCACCAACACAAGTGCGAAAAGTGGTTTTTCAACACTATCACAAGTGCAAAAAGTGGATTTTCAACACTAACACAAGTGCGAAAAGTGGTTTTGCAACACTATCACAAGTGCAAAAAGTGTTTTTTCAACACTAACACAAGTGCGAAAAGTGGTTTTTCAACACTAACACAAGTGCGAAAAGTGGTTTTTCAACACTATCACAAGTGCGAAAAGTGTTTTTTCCACACTAATACAAGTGCAAAAGTGGTTTCCTGCACCAACACAAGTGCCAAAAGTGGTTTTTCAACACTAACACAAGTGCAAAAAGTGGATTTTCAACACTAACACAAGTGCGAAAAGTGTTTTTTCAACACTAACACAAGTGCGAAAAGTGGTTTTTCAACACTAACACAAGTGCGAAAAGTGGTTTTTCAACACTATCACAAGTGCGAAAAGTGTTTTTTCCACACTAATACAAGTGCAAAAGTGGTTTCCTGCACCAACACAAGTGCCAAAAGTGGTTTTTCAACACTATCACAAGTGCAAAAAGTGGATTTTCAACACTAACACAAGTGCGAAAAGTGGTTTTGCAACACTATCACAAGTGCAAAAAGTGTTTTTTCAACACTAACACAAGTGCGAAAAGTGGTTTTTCAACACTAACACAAGTGCGAAAAATGGTTTTTCCACACTAATACAAGTGCAAAAAGTGTTTTTTCCACAGTAATACAAGTGCAAAAGTGGTTTCCTGCACCAACACAAGTGCGAAAAGTGGTTTTTCAACACTAACACAAGTGCGAAAAGTGGTTTTTCAACACTAACACAAGTGCGAAAAGTGTTTTTTCAACAATAACACAAGTGCGAAAAGTGGTTTTTCCACACTAATACAAGTGCAAAAGTGGTTTCCTGCACCAACACAAGTGCGAAAAGTGGTTTTTCAACACTATCACAAGTGCAAAAAGTGTTTTTTCCACACTAATACAAGTGCAAAAGTGGTTTCCTGCACCAACACAAGTGCGAAAAGTGGTTTTTCAACACTTACACAAGTGCGAAAAGTGGTTTTCTTCACCAACACAAGTGCAAAAAGTGGATTTTCAACACTAACACAAGTGCGAAAAGTGGTTTTTCAACACTAACACAAGTGCAAAAAGTGGTTTTTCAACACTAACACAAGTGCGAAAAGTGGTTTTTCAACACTATCACAAATGCAAAAAGTGGTTTTTCCACACTAATACAAGTGCAATAGTGTTTTCCTGCACCAACACAAGTGCGAAAAGTGGTTTTTCAACACTAACACAAGTGCAAAAAGTGGTCTTTCAACACTAATACAAGTGCGAAAAGTGGTTTTTCCACACTAATACAAGTGCAAAAGTGGTTTCCTGCACCAACACAAGTGCGAAAAGTGGTTTTTCAACACTATCACAAGTGCAAAAAGTCTTTTTTCCACACTAATACAAGTGCAAAAGTGGTTTCCTGCACCAACACAAGTGCGAAAAGTGGTTTTTCCACACTAATACAACTGCAAAAGTGGTTTTTCAACACTAACACAAGTGCGAAAAGTGGTTTTCCACACTAATACAAGTGCAAAAGTGGTTTCCTGCACCAACACAAGTGCGAAAAGTGGTTTTTCAACACTATCACAAGTGCAAAAAGTCTTTTTTCCACACTAATACAAGTGCAAAAGTGGTTTCCTGCACCAACACAAGTGCGAAAAGTGGTTTTTCAACACTAACACAAGTGCGAAAAGTGGTTTTTCAACACTAACACAAGTGCGAAAAGTGGTTTTTCCACACTAATACAAGTGCAAAAAGTGTTTTTTCCACAGTAATACAAGTGCAAAAGTGGTTTCCTGCACCAACACAAGTGCGAAAAGTGGTTTTTCAACACTATCACAAGTGCAAAAAGTGGATTTTCAACACTAACACAAGTGCGAAAAGTGGTTTTGCAACACTATCACAAGTGCAAAAAGTGTTTTTTCAACACTAACACAAGTGCGAAAAGTGGTTTTTCAACACTAACACAAGTGCGAAAAGTGGTTTTTCAACACTATCACAAGGGTAAAAAGTGTTTTTTCAACACTAACACAAGTGCGAAAAGTGGTTTTTCAACAATAACACAAGTGCGAAAAGTGGTTTTTCAACACTATCACAAGGGTAAAAAGTGTTTTTTCCACACTAATACAAGTGCAAAAGTGGTTTCCTGCACCAACACAAGTGCGAAAAGTGGTTTTTCAACACTAACACAAGTGCGAAAAGTGGTTTTTCAACACTAACACAAGTGCGAAAAGTGGTTTTTCCACACTAATACAAGTGCAAAAAGTGTTTTTTCCACAGTAATACAAGTGCAAAAGTGGTTTCCTGCACCAACACAAGTGCGAAAAGTGGTTTTTCAACACTATCACAAGTGCAAAAAGTGGATTTTCAACACTAACACAAGTGCGAAAAGTGGTTTTGCAACACTATCACAAGTGCAAGAAGTGTTTTTTCAACACTAACACAAGTGCGAAAAGTGGTTTTTCAACACTAACACAAGTGCGAAAAGTGGTTTTTCAACACTATCACAAGTGCAAAAAGTGTTTTTTCCACACTAATACAAGTGCAAAAGTGGTTTCCTGCACCAACACAGGTGCGAAAAGTGGTTTTTCAACACTGACACAAGTGCGAAAAGTGGTTTTTCAACACTAGCACAAGTGCGAAAAGTGTTTTTTCAACAATAACACAAGTGCGAAAAGTGGTTTTTCCACACTAATACAAGTGCAAAAGTGGTTTCCTGCACCAACACAAGTGCGAAAAGTGGTTTTTCAACACTAACACAAGTGCGAAAAGTGGTTTTTCAACACTATCACAAGGGCAAAAAGTGTTTTTTCCACACTAATACAAGTGCAAAAGTGGTTTCCTGCACCAACACAATTGCGAAAAGTGGTTTTTCAACACTAACACAAGTGCCAAAAGTAGTTTTTCAACACTAACACAAGTGCGAAAAATGGTTTTTCCACACTAATACAAGTGCAAAAAGTGTTTTTTCCACAGTAATACAAGTGCAAAAGTGGTTTCCTGCACCAACACAAGTGCGAAAAGTGGTTTTTCAACACTAACACAAGTGCGAAAAGTGGTTTTTCAACACTAACACAAGTGCGAAAAGTGTTTTTTCAACAATAACACAAGTGCGAAAAGTGGTTTTTCCACACTAATACAAGTGCAAAAGTGGTTTCCTGCACCAACACAAGTGCGAAAAGTGGTTTTTCAACACTATCACAAGTGCAAAAAGTGTTTTTTCCACACTAATACAAGTGCAAAAGTGGTTTCCTGCACCAACACAAGTGCGAAAAGTGGTTTTTCAACACTTACACAAGTGCGAAAAGTGGTTTTCTTCACCAACACAAGTGCAAAAAGTGGATTTTCAACACTAACACAAGTGCGAAAAGTGGTTTTTCAACACTAACACAAGTGCAAAAAGTGTTTTTTCAACACTAACACAAGTGCGAAAAGTGGTTTTTCAACACTATCACAAATGCAAAAAGTGGTTTTTCCACACTAATACAAGTGCAATAGTGTTTTCCTGCACCAACACAAGTGCGAAAAGTGGTTTTTCAACACTAACACAAGTGCAAAAAGTGGTCTTTCAACACTAATACAAGTGCGAAAAGTGGTTTTTCCACACTAATACAAGTGCAAAAGTGGTTTCCTGCACCAACACAAGTGCGAAAAGTGGTTTTTCAACACTATCACAAGTGCAAAAAGTCTTTTTTCCACACTAATACAAGTGCAAAAGTGGTTTCCTGCACCAACACAAGTGCGAAAAGTGGTTTTTCCACACTAATACAACTGCAAAAGTGGTTTTTCAACACTAACACAAGTGCGAAAAGTGGTTTTTCCACACTAATACAAGTGCAAAAGTGGTTTCCTGCACCAACACAAGTGCGAAAAGTGGTTTTTCAACACTATCACAAGTGCAAAAAGTCTTTTTTCCACACTAATACAAGTGCAAAAGTGGTTTCCTGCACCAACACAAGTGCGAAAAGTGGTTTTTCAACACTAACACAAGTGCGAAAAGTGGTTTTTCAACACTAACACAAGTGCGAAAAGTGGTTTTTCCACACTAATACAAGTGCAAAAAGTGTTTTTTCCACAGTAATACAAGTGCAAAAGTGGTTTCCTGCACCAACACAAGTGCGAAAAGTGGTTTTTCAACACTATCACAAGTGCAAAAAGTGGATTTTCAACACTAACACAAGTGCGAAAAGTGGTTTTGCAACACTATCACAAGTGCAAAAAGTGTTTTTTCAACACTAACACAAGTGCGAAAAGTGGTTTTTCAACACTAACACAAGTGCGAAAAGTGGTTTTTCAACACTATCACAAGTGCAAAAAGTGTTTTTTCCACACTAATACAAGTGCAAAAGTGGTTTCCTGCACCAACACAGGTGCGAAAAGTGGTTTTTCAACACTGACACAAGTGCGAAAAGTGGTTTTTCAACACTAACACAAGTGCGAAAAGTGTTTTTTCAACAATAACACAAGTGCGAAAAGTGGTTTTTCCACACTAATAAAAGTGCAAAAGTGGTTTCCTGCACCAACACAAGTGCGAAAAGTGGTTTTTCAACACTAACACAAGTGCGAAAAGTGGTTTTTCAACACTATCACAAGGGTAAAAAGTGTTTTTTCCACACTAATACAAGTGCAAAAGTGGTTTCCTGCACCAACACAAGTGCGAAAAGTGGTTTTTCAACACTAACACAAGTGCGAAAAGTGGTTTTTCAACACTAACACAAGTGCGAAAAGTGGTTTTTCCACACTAATACAAGTGCAAAAAGTGGTTTTGCAACACTATCACAAGTGCAAAAAGTGTTTTTTCAACACTAACACAAGTGCGAAAAGTGGTTTTTCAACACTAACACAAGTGCGAAAAGTGGTTTTTCAACACTATCACAAGTGCAAAAAGTGTTTTTTCCACACTAATACAAGTGCAAAAGTGGTTTCCTGCACCAACACAGGTGCGAAAAGTGGTTTTTCAACACTGACACAAGTGTGAAAAGTGGTTTTTCAACACTAACACAAGTGCGAAAAGTGTTTTTTCAACAATAACACAAGTGCGAAAAGTGGTTTTTCCACACTAATACAAGTGCAAAAGTGGTTTCCTGCACCAACACAAGTGCGAAAAGTGGTTTTTCAACACTAACACAAGTGCGAAAAGTGGTTTTTCAACACTATCACAAGGGTAAAAAGTGTTTTTTCCACACTAATACAAGTGCAAAAGTGGTTTCCTGCACCAACACAAGTGCGAAAAGTGGTTTTTCAACACTAACACAAGTGCGAAAAGTGGTTTTTCAACACTAACACAAGTGCGAAAAGTGGTTTTTCCACACTAATACAAGTGCAAAAAGTGTTTTTTCCACAGTAATACAAGTGCAAAAGTGGTTTCCTGCACCAACACAAGTGCGAAAAGTGGTTTTTCAACACTATCACAAGTGCAAAAAGTGGATTTTCAACACTAACACAAGTGCGAAAAGTGGTTTTGCAACACTATCACAAGTGCAAAAAGTGTTTTTTCAACACTAACACAAGTGCGAAAAGTGGTTTTTCAACACTAACACAAGTGCGAAAAGTGGTTTTTCAACACTATCACAAGTGCGAAAAGTGGTTTTTCAACACTATCACAAATGCAAAAAGTGGTTTTTTCCACACTAATACAAGTGCAATAGTGTTTTCCTGCACCAACACAAGTGCGAAAAGTGGTTTTTCAACACTAACACAAGTGCAAAAAGTGGTCTTTCAACACTAATACAAGTGCGAAAAGTGGTTTTTTCCACACTAATACAAGTGCAAAAGTGGTTTCCTGCACCAACACAAGTGCGAAAAGTGGTTTTTTAACACTATCACAAGTGCAAAAAGTCTTTTTTCCACACTAATACAAGTGCAAAAGTGGTTTCCTGCACCAACACAAGTGCGAAAAGTGGTTTTTCCACACTAATACAACTGCAAAAGTGGGTTTTTCAACACTAACACAAGTGCGAAAAGTGGTTTTTCCACACTAATACAAGTGCAAAAGTGGTTTCCTGCACCAACACAAGTGCGAAAAGTGGTTTTTCAACACTATCACAAGTGCAAAAAGTCTTTTTTCCACACTAATACAAGTGCAAAAGTGGTTTCCTGCACCAACACAAGTGCGAAAAGTGGTTTTTCAACACTAACACAAGTGCGAAAAGTGGTTTTTCAACACTAACACAAGTGCGAAAAGTGGTTTTTCCACACTAATACAAGTGCAAAAAGTGTTTTTTCCACAGTAATACAAGTGCAAAAGTGGTTTCCTGCACCAACACAAGTGCGAAAAGTGGTTTTTCAACACTATCACAAGTGCAAAAAGTGGATTTTCAACACTAACACAAGTGCGAAAAGTGGTTTGCAACACTATCACAAGTGCAAAAAGTGTTTTTTCAACACTAACACAAGTGCGAAAAGTGGTTTTTCAACACTAACACAAGTGCGAAAAGTGGTTTTTCAACACTATCACAAGTGCAAAAAGTGTTTTTTCCACACTAATACAAGTGCAAAAGTGGTTTCCTGCACCAACACAGGTGCGAAAAGTGGTTTTTCAACACTGACACAAGTGCGAAAAGTGGTTTTTCAACACTAACACAAGTGCGAAAAGTGTTTTTTCAACAATAACACAAGTGCGAAAAGTGGTTTTTCCACACTAATAAAAGTGCAAAAGTGGTTTCCTGCACCAACACAAGTGCGAAAAGTGGTTTTTCAACACTAACACAAGTGCGAAAAGTGGTTTTTCAACACTATCACAAGGGTAAAAAGTGTTTTTTCCACACTAATACAAGTGCAAAAGTGGTTTCCTGCACCAACACAAGTGCGAAAAGTGGTTTTTCAACACTAACACAAGTGCGAAAAGTGGTTTTTCAACACTAACACAAGTGCGAAAAGTGGTTTTTCCACACTAATACAAGTGCAAAAAGTGGTTTTGCAACACTATCACAAGTGCAAAAAGTGTTTTTTCAACACTAACACAAGTGCGAAAAGTGGTTTTTCAACACTAACACAAGTGCGAAAAGTGGTTTTTCAACACTATCACAAGTGCAAAAAGTGTTTTTTCCACACTAATACAAGTGCAAAAGTGGTTTCCTGCACCAACACAGGTGCGAAAAGTGGTTTTTCAACACTGACACAAGTGTGAAAAGTGGTTTTTCAACACTAACACAAGTGCGAAAAGTGTTTTTTCAACAATAACACAAGTGCGAAAAGTGGTTTTTCCACACTAATACAAGTGCAAAAGTGGTTTCCTGCACCAACACAAGTGCGAAAAGTGGTTTTTCAACACTAACACAAGTGCGAAAAGTGGTTTTTCAACACTATCACAAGGGTAAAAAGTGTTTTTTTCCACACTAATACAAGTGCAAAAGTGGTTTCCTGCACCAACACAAGTGCGAAAAGTGGTTTTTCAACACTAACACAAGTGCGAAAAGTGGTTTTTCAACACTAACACAAGTGCGAAAAGTGGTTTTTCCACACTAATACAAGTGCAAAAAGTGTTTTTTCCACAGTAATACAAGTGCAAAAGTGGTTTCCTGCACCAACACAAGTGCGAAAAGTGGTTTTTCAACACTATCACAAGTGCAAAAAGTGGATTTTCAACACTAACACAAGTGCGAAAAGTGGTTTTGCAACACTATCACAAGTGCAAAAAGTGTTTTTTCAACACTAACACAAGTGCGAAAAGTGGTTTTTCAACACTAACACAAGTGCGAAAAGTGGTTTTTCAACACTATCACAAGTGCGAAAAGTGTTTTTTCCACACTAATACAAGTGCAAAAGTGGTTTCCTGCACCAACACAAGTGCCAAAAGTGGTTTTTCAACACTAACACAAGTGCGAAAAGTGGTTTTTCAACACTAACACAAGTGCGAAAAGTGGTTTTTCAACACTATCACAAGTGCAAAAAGTGTTTTTTCAACACTAACACAAGTGCGAAAAGTGGTTTTTCAACACTAACACAAGTGCGAAAAGTGGTTTTTGAACACTATCACAAGTGCAAAAAGTGTTTTTTCCACACTAATACAAGTGCAAAAGTGGTTTCCTGCACCAACACAAGTGTGAAAAGTGGTTTTTCAACACTAACACAAGTGCAAAAAGTGTTTTTTCAACACTAACACAAGTGCGAAAAGTGGTTTTTCAACACTAACACAAGTGCGAAAAGTGGTTTTTCCACACTAATACAAGTGCAAAAGTGGTTTCCTGCACCAACACAAGTGCGAAAAGTGGTCTTTCAACACTAACACAAGTGCGAAAAGTGGTTTTTCCACACTAATACAAGTGCAAAAGTGGTTTCCTGCACCAACACAAGTGCGAAAAGTGGTTTTTCAACACTAACACAAGTGCGAAAAGTGGTTTTTCAACACTAACACAAGTGCGAAAAGTGTTTTTTCCACACTAATACAAGTGCAAAAGTGGTTTCCTGCACCAACACAAGTGCGCAAAGTGGTTTTTCAACACTAACACAAGTGCGAAAAGTGGTTTTTCAACACTAACACAAGTGCGAAAAGTGTTTTTTCAACAATAACACAATCGCGAAAAGTGGTTTTTCCACACTAATACAAGTGCAAAAGTGGTTTCCTGCACCAACACAAGTGCGAAATGTGGTTTTTCAACACTAACACAAGTGCGAAAAGTGGTTTTTCAACACTATCACAAGTGCAAAAAGTGTTTTTTCCACACTAATACAAGTGCAAAAGTGGTTTCCTGCACCAACACAAGTGCGAAAAGTGGTTTTTCAACACTAACACAAGTGCGAAAAGTGGTTTTTCAACACTATCACAAGTGCAAAAAGTGTTTTTTCCACACTAATACAAGTGCAAAAGTGGTTTCCTGCACCAACACAAGTGCGAAAAGTGGTTTTTCAACACTAACACAAGTGTGAAAAGTGGTTTTTCAACACTAACACAAGTGCGAAAAGTGGTTTTTCCACACTAGTACAAGTGCAAAAAGTGTTTTTTCCACAGTAATACAAGTGCAAAAGTGGTTTCCTGCACCAACACAAGTGCGAAAAGTGGTTTTTCAACACTATCACAAGTGCAAAAAGTGGATTTTCAACACTAACACAAGTGCGAAAAGTAGTTTTTCAACACTATCACAAGTGCAAAAAGTGTTTTTTCAACACTAACACAAGTGCGAAAAGTGGTTTTTCAACACTAACACAAGTGCGAAAAGTGGTTTTTCAACACTATCACAAGTGCAAAAAGTGTTTTTTCCACACTAATACAAGTGCAAAAGTGGTTTCCTGCACCAACACAAGTGCGAAAAGTGGTTTTTCAACACTTACACAAGTGCGAAAAGTGGTTTTCTTCACCAACACAAGTGCAAAAAGTGGATTTTCAACACTAACACAAGTGCGAAAAGTGGTTTTTCAACACTAACACAAGTGCAAAAAGTGGTTTTTCAACACTAACACAAGTGCGAAAAGTGGTTTTTCAACACTATCACAAATGCAAAAAGTGGTTTTTACACACTAATACAAGTGCAATAGTGTTTTCCTGCACCAACACAAGTGCGAAAAGTGGTTTTTCAACACTAACACAAGTGCAAAAAGTGGTCTTTCAACACTAATACAAGTGCGAAAAGTGGTTTTTCCACACTAATACAAGTGCAAAAGTGGTTTCCTGCACCAACACAAGTGCGAAAAGTGGTTTTTCAACACTATCACAAGTGCAAAAAGTCTTTTTTCCACACTAATACAAGTGCAAAAGTGGTTTCCTGCACCAACACAAGTGCGAAAAGTGGTTTTTCCACACTAATACAACTGCAAAAGTGGTTTTTCAACACTAACACAAGTGCGAAAAGTGGTTTTTCCACACTAATACAAGTGCAAAAGTGGTTTCCTGCACCAACACAAGTGCGAAAAGTGGTTTTTCAACACTATCACAAGTGCAAAAAGTCTTTTTTCCACACTAATACAAGTGCAAAAGTGGTTTCCTGCACCAACACAAGTGCGAAAAGTGGTTTTCAACACTAACACAAGTGCGAAAAGTGGTTTTTCAACACTAACACAAGTGCGAAAAGTGGTTTTTCCACACTAATACAAGTGCAAAAAGTGTTTTTTCCACAGTAATACAAGTGCAAAAGTGGTTTCTTGCACCAACACAAGTGCGAAAAGTGGTTTTTCAACACTATCACAAGTGCAAAAAGTGGATTTTCAACACTAACACAAGTGCGAAAAGTGGTTTTGCAACACTATCACAAGTGCAAAAAGTGTTTTTTCAACACTAACACAAGTGCGAAAAGTGGTTTTTCAACACTAACACAAGTGCGAAAAGTGGTTTTTCAACACTATCACAAGTGCAAAAAGTGTTTTTTCCACACTAATACAAGTGCAAAAGTGGTTTCCTGCACCAACACAGGTGCGAAAAGTGGTTTTTCAACACTGACACAAGTGCGAAAAGTGGTTTTTCAACACTAACACAAGTGCGCAAAGTGTTTTTTCAACAATAACACAAGTGCGAAAAGTGGTTTTTCCACACTAATACAAGTGCGAAAGTGGTTTCCTGCACCAACACAAGTGCGAAAAGTGTTTTTTCAACACTAACACAAGTGCGAAAAGTGGTTTTTCAACACTAACACAAGTGCGAAAAGTGGTTTTTCCACACTAATACAAGTGCAAAAGTGGTTTCCTGCACCAACACTAGTGCGAAAAGTGGTTTTTCAACACTATCACAAGTGCAAAAAGTGGATTTTCAACACTAACACAAGTGCGAAAAGTGGTTTGCAACACTATCACAAGTGCAAAAAGTGTTTTTTTCCACACTAATACAAGTGCAAAAGTGGTTTCCTGCACCAACACAAGTGCGAAAAGTGGTTTTTCAACACTAACACAAGTGCGAAAAGTGGTTTTTCAACACTAACACAAGTGCGAAAAGTGGTTTTTCCACACTAATACAAGTGCAAAAAGTGTTTTTTCCACAGTAATACAAGTGCAAAAGTGGTTTCCTGCACCAACACAAGTGCGAAAAGTGGTTTTTCAACACTATCACAAGTGCAAAAAGTGGATTTTCAACACTAACACAAGTGCGAAAAGTGGTTTTGCAACACTATCACAAGTGCAAAAAGTGTTTTTTCAACACTAACACAAGTGCGAAAAGTGGTTTTTCAACACTAACACAAGTGCGAAAAGTGGTTTTTCAACACTATCACAAGTGCAAAAAGTGTTTTTTCCACACTAATACAAGTGCAAAAGTGGTTTCCTGCACCAACACAGGTGCGAAAAGTGGTTTTTCAACACTGACACAAGTGCGAAAAGTGGTTTTTCAACACTAACACAAGTGCGCAAAGTGTTTTTTCAACAATAACACAAGTGCGAAAAGTGGTTTTTCCACACTAATACAAGTGCGAAAGTGGTTTCCTGCACCAACACAAGTGCGAAAAGTGGTTTTTCAACACTAACACAAGTGCGAAATGTGGTTTTTCAACACTATCACAAGGGCAAAAAGTGTTTTTTCCACACTATTACAAGTGCAAAAGTGGTTTCCTGCACCAACACAAGTGCGAAAAGTGGTTTTTCAACACTAACACAAGTGCGAAAAGTGGTTTTTCAACACTAACACAAGTGCGAAAAGTGGTTTTTCCACACTAATACAAGTGCAAAAAGTGTTTTTTCCACAGTAATACAAGTGCAAAAGTGGTTTCCTGCACCAACACAAGTGCGAAAAGTGGTTTTTCAACACTATCACAAGTGCAAAAAGTGGCTTTTCAACACTAACACAAGTGCGAAAAGTGGTTTTTCAACACTATCACAAGTGCAAAAGTGGTTTCCTGCACCAACACAAGTGCGAAAAGTGGTTTTTCAACACTATCACAAGTGCAAAAAGTGGTTTTTCAACACTATCACAAGTGCAAAAAGTGTTTTTTCCACACTAATACAAGTGCAAAAGTGGTTTCCTGCACCAACACAAGTGCGAAAAGTGGTTTTTCAACACTAACACAAGTGCAAAAAGTGTTTTTTCAACACTAACACAAGTGCGAAAAGTGGTTTTTCAACACTAACACAAGTGCGAAAAGTGGTTTTTCCACACTAATACAAGTGCAAAAGTGGTTTCCTGCACCAACACCAGTGCGAAAAGTGGTTTTTCAACACTAACACAAGTGCAAAAAGTGGATTTTCAACACTAACACAAGTGCGAAAAGTGGTTTTTCAACACTATCACAAGTGCAAAAAGTGTTTTTTTCCACACTAATACAAGTGCAAAAGTGGTTTCCTGCACCAACACAAGTGCGAAAAGTGGTTTTTCAACACTAACACAAGTGCAAAAAGTGGTTTTTCAACACGAACACAAGTGCGAAAAGTGGTTTTTCCACACTAATACAAGTGCAAAAGTGGTTTCCTGCACCAACACAAGTGCGAAAAGTGGTTTTTCAACACTAACAGAAGTGCAAAAAGTGGTTTTTCAACACTATCACAAGTGCAAAAAGTGTTTTTTCCACACTAATACAAGTGCAAAAGTGGTTTCCTGCATCAACACAAGTGCGAAAAGTGGTTTTTCAACACTAACACAAGTGCGAAAAGTGGTTTTTCAACACTAACACAAGTGCGAAAAGTGGTTTTTCCACACTAATACAAGTGCAAAAGTGGTTTCCTGCACCAACACAAGTGCGAAAAGTGGTTTTTCAACACTATCACAAGTGCAAAAAGTGTTTTTTCCACACTAATACAAGTGCAAAAGTGGTTTCCTGCACCAACACAAGTGCGAAAAGTGTTTTTTCAACACTAACACAAGTGCGAAAAGTGGTTTTTCAACACTAACACAAGTGCGGAAAGTGGTTTTTCAACACTATCACAAGTGCAAAAAGTGGTTTTTCCACACTAATACAAGTGCAAAAGTGGTTTCCTGCACCAACACAAGTGCGAAAAGTGGTTTTTCAACACTAACACAAGTGCGAAAAGTGGTTTTTCAACACTAACACAAGTGTGAAAAGTGGTTTTTCCACACTAATACAAGTGCAAAAGTGGTTTCCTGCACCAACACAAGTGCGAAAAGTGGTTTTTCAACACTAACACAAGTGCGAAAAGTGGTTTTTCAACACTAACACAAGTGTGAAAAGTGGTTTTTTCCACACTAATACAAGTGCAAAAGTGGTTTTCCTGCACCAACACAAGTGCGAAAAGTGGTTTTTCAACACTAACACAAGTGCGAAAAGTGGTTTTTCAACACTATCACAAGTGCAAAAAGTGTTTTTTCCACACTAATACAAGTGTAAAAGTGGTTTCCTGCACCAACACAAGTGCGAAAAGTGGTTTTTCAACACTAACACAAGTGCGAAAAGTGGTTTTTCAACACTAACACAAGTGCGAAAAGTGGTTTTTCCACACTAATACAAGTGCAAAAGTGGTTTCCTGCACCAACACTAGTGCGAAAAGTGGTTTTTCAACACTAACACAAGTGCGAAAAGTGGTTTTTCAACACTATCACAAGTGCAAAAAGTGTTTTTTCCACACGAATACAAGTGCAAAAGTGGTTTCATGCACCAACACAAGTGCGAAAAGTGATTTTTCAACACTAACACAAGTGCGAAAAGTGGTTTTTCAACACTAACACAAGTGCGAAAAGTGGTTTTTCCACACTAATACAAGTGCAAAAGTGGTTTCCTGCACCAACACAAGTGCGAAAAGTGGATTTTCAACACTAACACAAGTGCGAAAAGTGGTTTTTCAACACTAACACAAGTGC